>NC_056729.1:1641239753-1641347253 GCF_019279795.1 Protopterus annectens | reverse complement strand
TGACAAAAAGTCATTGTATGTTTAAAGTTCAGTCCATGAGTTTGTCACTAATCATCAGTCTGTGTCAGCCTCTACTGTAATATGCTACCATAATTGGGGAACTCTGTATGAGTGCATCCAATTAACAATGATCTGCAAACTTGGTAAGCCACAGGCCATCTACTGCTGCCTGTGCTTCAGAGAAGTTGAGGGCCCAGCACAGATCCTTGTGGTATTTCACTGGTGAGTGGACTAGTGGTGAAAGTGCAGTCTTCAACTTTGAGAGTGTGTGTTCTGTCGTTGAGCCAGTTGGCTATCCATGCAGTACTGTATGGCCTAATTCCAACATGGGAGAGCTTCACTATGAGACATGAATGGGAGATAATGTCAAAGGCCTTAGATAACTCAACATAAGCAGGATGTCCTGTTATTCCTCATCCAGGTCTTTGGGGTCAGTATCCAAGAATTCCACAAAGGTCAATAAGCAATATCTCCCCTTGACAAAACCAAAACAGGTAGGATCAAGTGTGTTGAAGGTCACCTATGTCCCTGTGGATATGGTCCATGCTGATTCCTGCACTAGCCTTGCAGATAAGGTTTTTTAGGCATATGGGTCAATTGTTGCAGTTCTGCATGTTAACAGATTGATGGGCATTGTATACCACAAAACATTTTATATTACAATTTGTAGTGTGGTTGATATATTTGTGGAAAATGTACTGAGACCCTAGGGTTGTAGTGCTTGTGGGTGCCAACACATGGATGTATTTTAAATATGTGACATAGAGTTAGATAGGGCCCTCAGTTTGTAATGTTTCTACATGTAATTTCATGTCATACAAAGGAAGTGGACAATAAACAGCAGGAATACAGCATAATATATACATTTCCATAGCATGGCATGCAGCAGATTTGCCCAACGGTTAGTAAAGTGATGTGAGATATGCAAATGTGAGCCACATTGTTAAAGTCTGACAATTAGTATTGCTGTTTCTACAAAACACACCTGCTACATAACTGACTCTGTGGCAGCATGTGTCAATGCAGTTAATGCAATGATACATTTATTTTTTTGTGCCATATGGTACTGGATTTGAATACAGGTGTATGTCAAATTTCAAAATACTTTTCATTACAGAATGATAATGCAACAACATGATTTGTTTATCCGTGACATGTTGCTGTGTCTTGGCATACTGCAGTGGTGTTAAGTGGCATTGCAAGTGGTAACCACACCCGTTTGCTGCTGCTCACCGTTGGTGCATGATGTGCACTTTTGCGCAAACACGATTCCAAAAAGTGAAGGGATCCATTGCTTCTCCAGCATTGCTAAATACTGACAGTTAGTACTGAGTCTCTGGAATACACCTGCTACTTAACTGACTCTGTGACAGCATCTGTTAATGCAGTTAATGCAGTGATACATTCCTTTTTGGGGCCAGATGGTACTGAGTTCAAATACAACTGTATCTAATACTTTTAACTACTTTCGTATTATCATTGCTGCGCACCCAACAATGCATTAAAGAAAAGAAATAGGGAAGAAAGGACAGTGGTAAAATGGGGAGCAAGCAGGGGGGAGAATAAAGGGAAAGCAATACAGGAATGTGCAGGAAGGAGGTAGGAAAGAACCAGAACTATCCATTTCTTCACCAGTTAAAACAGTAAAGAGAGAGATGACCACAACACAATCATGGACCAAATCACATGTGTCAAGAAGACAAGAGTGTGAAATAAATGGTGAGCTGTATATGGGACAATTTTTTCTTCTCTCTCTTTTTTTTTGTGAGACAGTTATTTTGTGTATATACATTTATATGTGTGTACATACTTATAGAATTTGTATGTTTTTATGAATTTATATAATTGTTACATGATGACAGAGTTTTAAATTGTTCAGATTTTATTGGCTATGAATGTCATGTGATCACTGCCTTTTGATATAAAACAGCTTTTAGAACACATGTATGTCTTTGCACTGAAGAAGGGTTCTGCCCAAAAGCTGTATGCTCTGCACGTTTGTACATGTTATTAAAGTTTTTACAAGCTACGAGCATTTCTTGGTTTGAACTTGTGCTGTGGTTCATGAAATTAATGTCAGACCTCGTTTACTGCAGGAACTTGTCCTTTTGCTTGTTTAAAATGAAGTAGGTATGTCTGGGTCTGGTAAGTTGGGTAGGTGAGGAACCAATTGAAGACAGACAAGACAAATAAGACAAGAGACAGGGATGGTGTTGGACACAAGCTGGTGGACATCATGGATGGGGTGAGGGTGGGCATATCCAGGGCCCAGGGTCAACAAGCTGGGTGACAATGAGAATCCAGTCCTCATTCACAGAACTGTTATCGCAGTCACCTCCTCCGCCACTGGCTGGAGCTCTTGATGTCTCCTTTTTCTCCTCCTGGTACTTTGTAAAATGACGGAGAGCAGCCTCTCCGGCCAGCATAGGCATGCGTCAACAGTGCAGAGCACAATCCTATGCACCATCCTTGGCAACTTGGTGAGGGTAATAAACTGACCACCTCTGCCACTGCTCCTGGAGGGAACCACTGTACTATCCTCAGGGGCAGGACTACATGAAGGAGCAAGTAGTGCAGGGGCAGTACAGGTGGCAACACGCTGGGCAATAGTGCCATAGTCGGTGGAGTGGGCACAGGTGGATCCAGTGGGGCAGGCCTACCCCGCTGTACTGTGGAGCATTTCATGATGTGGTACATATGGATGACATGGACACATTTTGACAACAAGTAATAAAATAAAAACAAAAATTAAAAAATAAAACAAAACAAAAAAAAAACAGAGATAAGATTAACACCTTCATATGTGACATGCAATGCATCAGTGAAATTATTTGATTCTATTATCTTACCCTTTACTCTTAAGACTACCACCCCTAACAGATAAGTTATACTTTCAGGACTACCAGCTCCTAACAGATGCACACTATACTAAATATTACAGATTGTAGCAAGTGCTCCTTTACATATGCATATATTGCATGTATGAATGTTCCAGTTATACAGATTACAGTTCACAGCAGGGCATGTGTGCCACTGGTACAGACTTTTTACTTTAAATCTTTAAGTTACAGATAATTGAAGAATTAACAATATTGTATAGTTGGAAAGTGTGGTATTGAACCCACAACCTCTGACTAAAGTCTAACATTGTACTCTTGGTTTGTGCTGCAGACTAATGCATGCATACTTACTTTTACAGTTGAGATATGTGTGCTCAAATTGATACAACTCTATACATTAACAATACATGCCAGTCTAGATAGCAGAAATATACTTACAGGAGCATAGTACACCGTATACCTACAGTCATACATTTGATAATAATGTGATAGTATTTATTATTTTATTTATTTATTTACATGTGATTATCAGGTAGTGTCCGACTGAGCAAGTAGCCTGTTTTCAGCGGAGACCTGGGGAGAAAAGCTCCAGAGAAGTAACACAGTTAAACATTAAATACAAAAACGTGAGTGAGATCCATATAAAAAGCAAAAGGTTGTAGTGGTTACATATGATACATTAACAATCAGGGTTGATAAGCACTCATTATTACATCAGTAAGTTTAGAACACATTTCTTTTTTGTATTAATATATACTGTACATATAAAAGACTAAATGGAAATCAAAGGTTAAAGTGTCATAGCCAAGGAGGGTGTGAGGCTAAGTGAGAGTGAGCAGAAAGTCAGTGAAGGGGGGTAAAAAAGGTTAGTCTGGGGGTGAACAGGAGCATATCCAATGGTTTGAGAAATATTGTTTTAGGGCCTGTTTGAAGCTATGAGTATTGGTGATGGATAGAATATGCTGAGGAAGAGAATTCCAGTGTTTAGCAATTTTGTAACAATACAAGGAGTCTCCATGTGAGTTATAGGTTTTGATAACTTTAAGCAACACTTTATTAGCTGAACTAAGAGACTTAAGGCTAGTATAGGGTCGAATAAGGTTAGATAGAGCTAGGCAGTTATAAGGTTTATACATGACTGTATGTGCAATTAATAGCTGATTTAGTGTAAGTAAGTCTGGGAGTTCTAACCAGTTCAGGTGGTGGAGGGCAATATAATGATGTGACCTTTGAGGCTGGTTTGAGGTGAATTTGGCTATCTTGTTATAGCAAGATTCAAGGTTATTCAATTCTGTTTTATGAAGGTTGGTGAATATTTGAGAACAGAAAAGTAAGGAAGATAAGAGGCAGGTTCTTGATGTTGCAAATCTTGCATGGTTGGTGAGATAGGATCTGGCCCTGTAGAGATTACCAAGTTTTACATGGACTTTTTTAATTGTTAGCGCTATATGTTTGTCAAACTTCAGTGCATTATCAGTAGTGACACCAAGAAGTTTTGTTTGTTTGACAAGATCTATTTTAGCACCATTGCAGGAAGAGATAAAGAGAGAAGTAGTTGGCTATTTAATGTTGAGGTACTTAAAAAGACCATAAGCTTGGTTTTATTGGGATTTAGTATACGCTGATGGACTGCTAAGTAGATTTCAATATTATTAAGGGCATCCTGAGCTTTTTTTTGAAGTTCAATCATAGTGGAAGCAGAGCAGATGAGGGAGCCATCATCAGCGTATTGTATGATTGCGACAAGATTAGCAGCACAACACATAATACATAAAGGGGATTGGGACAAAAGTAAAAGTGTATGGAATATGGTGTGTTCGAACCAAGGACCATATCTATGGTAATTCTACACTTACACCTGTTGTCACTATAGGGTTTAAAAAACATTTGTCTATGCTGCAGTTCACTGCTTTCAGGGTCCTGTCTGTTTCCTGGGGGTCCAATTGTCCAGCTTGCACATTGCTGCACTTTGTGCAAATCAGATAAACATAGCCAAACCTGCCATTTATTTTTCTCCATCTCCCACAAACACCGCCCAAAAAAGAATGACATTAAAGAAATCAAACCCAGTACCATCTGACCCCAAAAAGGAATTCATCAATACATTAACACATGTTGCACAGAGTCAGTTAAGTAGCAGGTTTCATAGACTCAATACTGTCAGACTTTAGCAATGCGGCCTGCGTTTGTGCACTGCTAACCTATGTGCAAACATGTGTATCTTGCATGCGTATACACTTTGCTAACTATTACGCAAACTGCTGCTTGCCACATTATGGAAAACTACATATTATTAAGTATTACTGCTGTTTATTGTCCATTTCTTGTGTATGATGTGACATTACATGTGAAAACATTAAAAAAATGAAGGCCCTATTTCATACTAAGTCAAATATTTACAATACAGCCATGTGTTGCCCCCCCAAACACTGCAACCCTGGTGTCTCAATACCTTTTCCACACATATATCACCTACACTACAGAAAGTAATATTACATGTGTTATATTCAATGCACATCAATCTGGTAACATGCAGAACAACAGCTATTGACCCATATGCCTAACAAGGCTTATCTGCAAGGCTAAGAAAGGGATCAGCATGTACCTTATCCACCGGGACATAGGTGACCTTCAACACACTTGTGTTGACCCATGTTGTGTTTGTCAAATATAGATCTTGTCTATTGAACCTCATGGACTTCTTTGATACTGACCCCAAAGACCTGGATGACAGATAATAGGACATATCACCTATGTTTAGTTGTCCAAGGCCTTTGACAATATCCCCCATTCATGTCTCATGGTGAAAATGCCCCATCTGAGAATTAAGCCATACAGTACTAGCTGGATAGCCAACCAGCTCATCAGCAGAGTACACACTGTCAAAGTTGGGTACTGCACCCCCTACTAGCCACTTACCAATAGAATACCCCAAGGATCTGTGCTAGCCCTCAAATGCGTGGAAACTACTTGAAGCGCAGGCAATGGTAGATGGCCTGTGGTTTACCACGTTTGCAGATGACTGTTAATTGGATGCACTCATATAGATTCCCCCAATGATGGTAGCATATTACAGAAGAGGCTGACAGAGACAAATGATTGGTGCCAAACTCACAGACTTAACCTTACAGCAAAAAATGCTTCATTGTCCCCTTTGGCAATGAAGTACCCCTGCTAATTATAATATACATAGCACCCCTCTCAGCTCAAACACAGTGTTGTGAGACCTATGAACATATGTTCATAGCAATCTATGCTTTCATTACTATGTGTCCATAATCTTGAGACACACATTCGGCATTGAGCACCTCATACATACAGACATCATATGCAAGACCAGCGAGATCATAGCTCTGTTGTACTCCATCCTTATCAGACCACTAATTGAGTACAAAGCTCCCTTCTGGCTGTACCTCACCAGACAACTGCAGCAATTAGAGAAAAAATAGAGGTTTGTGACTCGGAGAATGCAGGCCCTCCAAACATCACATACATGGAAAGACTACAAGACCTGTCACTGTACTCAGTATTCTGCAAGATGCTGAGAGGTGACCTATACCTGACCTACAGAGAAGTCTCAGATGCTGCCCTACTGGAAATGCTGGACATCTGCAAATTAAATGGAACAGAAATAACTTTCTAGGTTCTCAACCTAGCATGTGATGTAAACAGAACATGCTGGAGAGACAGATATATCTCCCAGCAATTGTCACTCCTGTGTATTTGGCTCTCACTGCATGTGAAGTAGTGCTCCTCAATGACCTTGTTCAAGCACAGCCTTCGCTACTGACTGGGTGATCGTAAAGTCACATCTGGTGTGGCACCCATGTCCCTCATAGACAGGCCCACTTGTTGCTGCTCACAAAATCGCTCTGCTAACAACAGCCATCTAAATATGCTTAATAAGGGTACTTGTGTTTTTACACAGTTATGCTTTTATTGCCCCATGTATAGTGATAACCATGTACTCATAAACTCACAAATACAGTATGTGAGAGATGCAAGTATACAATGAATCTAGAATAAATGTTTTCTCTCTCAGGTAACAACAAACCAGATATGAAACAGGTTGTCAGCACACACACTTTATCTCCTGAACAAACCAAGTGCACAACACATAGACCCACATATGAGAAGTAATCATTAGAAGTTTACCAAAAGAACAGAGACCTTGCAAATGCAAACATTCCGCACCCATTACAGTCCCAACAGAATCCACTGCACATAAAAATAAATGTATCAGTGTTTCATCTATTAATCTCTTAAGACAAAACACCTCAAAACCAATATCATAGTCATAGGCAAATCCATACTGAGACACGCAGATGTCTCCCTCACCAGGTTGTACAAGAAGAAAGTCACGGTCATCTGCCTGTCAGGTGCTAGGATCCGCAAGGTCACACACACACTCAAGTCTTTCAACAACAAGCACACTTCTGTCATACTCCATGTTGGAGTAAATGACTTGAGAAATACCTCACTGGACTATATGAAGAGAGAGAGAGATGACTGAGCTCTCAGGTTGTGTGTACCAGACAGGTATACCCGTAGCCCTAAGCAGCATTCTACCTTCACCCAGCATGATGCCTTAATACAAACAAAAGAATTATAGACTTCAGTGCTTAGCTACTAGTGTCAGTCCAGGGGAAATCAGTATTTGTCAGTCTGGAATGATATGGTTAACAGACCACGCTGCTTTGCAAAGCATGTTCTTCATCTGTTACCTCTTGCCTTTTGGTTACTGGCCAAGGTGCTTGCCTCCCCCATAGTGTCTTTTTTAGGTAATGTCATAAGAACAAAATTCCTGATGTAATAATATCCTGGAAAGACAAACTCAAGGTTATGCTGTTTAATGCTAGGACTCTAAATCAGAAACTACACTCAATGGAGGCACTTCTTACTTGGGAAGATGTTGATGTTTGTGCAGTCACAGAGACATGGTTTAGGGCCACAGAGAGTACTCTGGCCAAGAAAGGCTGTAATGCCTTCCACAGGTTCAGGTCACAAAATGAATGTGAAAGAACCAAAGGAGGAGATGTAGCCATCTTCCTAAAAGACAAATACACCTCAAGACTGGTTAAGCAGTATGACTCCCTACAGTTACTCCAAGTCCAACTAACTGTAGGAAAGTCCCCCTCCGTGTTACTGTTAGCTACAGGTCCACCAACATGAACCACCACACAGTGCCTTCCTGTACCAACTTGAGTCATTCATAATACAGCCAAACACCATGGGCATGGTTAACTTTAACTGTCCTTCCATCAATTGGGATACATATATAAGCTTAAACATGCTAGCCCTAAGGTTCCTGCACTTTGTAAACAAGAATGCTCTGGAACAGCTAGTCCACACCTCCACAAGGGACTTGAATGTCCTTGAACTAATACTCATCAACATGGGAGATCACTGTACCACCCCATGTGTGAAATCCTCCCTGGTAAGGTCTGTCCATAAATCATTCACATTCAGTGTAACAATCATACCTGACCCCCCCCTCCCCCCTCAGGATTCAAAAGTTGGAAACTTTCTGCAAAGCAAACTATGGCCTCCTAACTGATAGCATAAATAGTTTCAAACCTCCTGCCACCACTGACAGTAAAGACCCACTATACAGAAGTGTTACACAAGTGCCCTGTATAAACACCTTTACAAGCGTATAGATTTAGCTGTATCAGAATGGATCAAAATTTTTCTCAAGAAAAAACAAGCCACCCTGTGGACATCTAGTATAAATAGATTGTACAACAAGAGAAAGAAAACGATGTCCAGGAATAATAAGGAACAGTGTCAGCAGAAGAACACCCACCATAACGTGACAAGCAAATTAGACATCTTGTAAAGTCCTCTAAAGCTAATTATATCCATAGCTAAGGATAATCACAAGGGATTCTTTAACTATCTCTGTAAAGTAAAAGGGAAGGCCCAGCTTTGCACCAAATTCAGAGTGGATGGTACTACTCATACTGAACCTGAAGGCATAGCCAATCTGTTAGCAGACAGGTTTGGTAAAATTTCACACCCCTATCTCCACCAATCATACCCCAAAGCATACCTGTCAATAGTTTTCTACCTATTATAGCTACAGAACAAGTCATAACCACACGTGTCAAGGCCAAAAACATAGCCTCTATGGGACTGGATAGCTTCCCAGGCTGCTTACTAAATAGTGTAACGTAAGAGTTGACAGAACCACTGGGTACTCTCTTCAATCACAGTCTACGTACTGGCTTTGTCCCAGCAGAATGGAAAACAGCAACTGTAATCCCCTTGCACATAAGAGGTCCCTCAACCAACTTGGGGAACTATATACCCATAAGCCTGACCGATCTTGTCTGTAAGACCATGCAGAGAATCATCTTGGACCTTATCAACAAGGAGAAAGTTGACCTTCAAACTCTTCACCCAATCCATTTTGCCTTCATTAAGGGCAGATCTTGCCTGTTAAACCTAGTGGAATTCTTCGAGAGTGTCACCAAAGCCCTGAATGAAGGCAAGTTAGTACATACTGTCTATCTTAACTTTGCCAAGGGCTTTGACACAATCGTCCACTCAAGCATCATTGTGGAAATCTGGGGATTAACCCATACATCATTAAATGGGTAACCAACTGGTTCACCAGCAGAATGCATACAGTCATAGGTGGGGATTCCACCTCTATAAGCAGACCTGTTACCAGTGGTGTCCCACAAGGGTCTGTGCTGGGCCCCCTACTGTTTGGAAAGTATTTCACATAAAATCAGGTGAAAATAGATGCCCTATGGCTTACCAAGTTTGCTGATGACTGCAAACTGGGTGCAATCATTGAATCCCTAAATGATGTTAACATACTACAAAATGTGCTCACACACATATAAATGATTGTTACCAAAGCCACATACTTAAAGTTAACACAAAATATTCACTATTATCCCTTTCAGCAAAGGAGAAGCCCATGCAAATTAAACTATTAATAATACTCCCATATGTATGTTCCAACCCAGTGGTGAGAGGATTGGGAATGCAGGTTGATAGCAACCTCAGCTTTGATCATCATGTGTCCACAGTGGTATGGAAGGCCTTTTACATTGCACACCTCATAAGTAAGGGCATAGCATCCAAGACTAAAGATGTTATCACTCCACTATACTCATCCCTCATCAGACCAGTAATATAATACAATGCTCACTTTTGCATGTACCTCACCAGACACCTGCAGAAGCTGAAAATACTTCAGAGGTTTCTCACTAAGAAATACTAGGGACTTCCAAAACATTATCTGCATGGACAGAATGAAGGCCCTGTCACTTTACTCTGTATCATATAGACTGCTGACAGGCAACGTGTGGCTGGCCTACAGAGCAGTCTCAAACCCTGCCTTAATGGAAATACTGCACCTCTGAAAATCAAATGGGACAAGACTCACTTGCTCTAGGGACCATAACCTGCCTGCAACATCAACAGGACATGCTGGAGAGACAGATAGTTCTCCCAGAGATTGCCATTCCTATGGCACAAACTGTCAATTCACATGAAATGGAGCTCCTCAATGCCCCTATTTAAGTGTAACTTTGACAGCTAGATGGTAAATCATAAATTTACCCAAGGGGTTTCACCTATGTCACTCTTAGACAGAGACAACCAGTGCTGATAATGGATTTGTAAATGTGGACTACATTTCTTAGTTTAAAAGGGAACAATGGTATAACTTGGGTAGCTTTGGAAAGGCCCTAGGGCCATTAGCCTAGTAACCTCCTATGAACCTAGGCCCATTATGGTAGTAACCTCATATGAACCCATGAAGCTTGTCTCACACATGGGCTGCTCATGTCATATACTATAATTTCAGCTGCAGTCTTGCAAAAGTCAGACTTGTGTCATGGTACTTGTGTTAAGTATTGTGTTCTGTAGTCTGTGTACTTAAATAGGTAAGGGTTCTATTCTCACTGCAGTCAAGTGTGTGTGTGCCCTTGCTTGACATTACAGAGAGGCTTTTACCACAGCATGTGGACACTGTTACTATGATATTCTCAACAGACACTGCTGATGTCATCAGCTATATCATATTTTTGGATATGCAGTACACCCACCAGGGCAGGGTCAGATACTTGCCTGATGGCCAGGCACAAGTCACCTTATCCTATACAGTAAAGTTTACAATGGCATGGTTTTTAATCTATTTACATACATCATGGCATGGTTTGTAGGCCCTATGGTATCTTGCTGAGGAAGCCCTGTGGGCTCTCCAGCTACTGCATGTGTCTGTTGAGGTACATGCAAAAGACAGCATTATACTGTTTGATGGTTCTGATGAGGTTTGACTACAGTGCTGTCATACAATCCTAAGATCTGAATATGATGGCGTGACTTATGATGTGCACCATACATTTGTCCTGGAATATCATTAAAGACAGAAGTTAGAAAGTAATGATACACATTGTACTTTCTGACTTCACAACCCTAACAAGAGTATTCACTATAAAGTTGTGAACTTTTTTTTTAAAAATGTTTTTATAAAATGTTCATAAAACATAATCACTGCAAAATTTGTAATCAGAAATGCACATACATATTTAAAAGTAAGAAAAAAAATACAACCTAATCTTATAAATACAGAAACAAAATAACTATTTATAAGAGTGTCCATCAGCCTTCTAGTCATTCCTGCTGTTGCATGTCTGTTCAATTCCAGAATTTTTTTTTATTTTTGCTTGTCAAGCAGTTCTTTAAATTTTGTCCATACATTGAGGCAAGAGGTAATTCTGTTCATTCTCAATCTGATTATAATAATTTCTAGATGAGTTACTTCAGTTGCTAAACTTAAAAATTCTTTAAATGAGGGATTAAAATTCATTTTTCCAGTTTTGTGTGATCGCTTTTCTGGAGATTGTCAATACAGTCCACAATAAGCTATATTTCATTCTTTTAACAAGTGGGAATAGAGGTATTAAAAAGAATTAATGATTTAGATAAAACAAATGTATTTCCAAAAATGCCTGTAAAAAGAATTAATTTTATTCCAAAAAGGAATCAAGACAGTGCAGTGAAAGAGCATGTATTGCCAATCTGCTTTAAGTTCTTTCTTGCATCTCCAACAATTCAGTTTTATGAGGGGTGAAGAAGGACCTGTGTAAAAACTTCCAAGTAAACAAATATCATCTAAGAGATGAAGTATTATGTTTAGATGATAATAGAAATAATTGTTGTCTTCCTCACTTGTTGGTCTATTATTGACTTGGGTAAAATAGTTCCAGTATGTATCACTACATGTTTTAGTTTCCCTCTTTACCACTTTATACAATGTTGCATTAAAAATATTATACATTCAATTAATTTTGGGACATGATCTCTTAACATTGGTTGCAGTGACTTAATTTCCCCTTCTATATATAGTCTACAAGATTGCATATCTAACCACATATCTTTATACAAATCATATTTATTCCTTATATAATCTACTGAGTGCAGCTTCTCATCTTTCATTAACTGAAACCAGTACAAGATATTATTCTCTTTAAAGGCAAACATTGTTTCTAAATTTGAAGTAGGGATATTACTTTGAGTATATGATATAAGAAACATAAGGAAAATCCATGCTTTATAAGCCATATTTCTATATATATAATTTCTAAAAGTATTTAATACAGTCAAAATGAAGTAAGAATCATTTGTTTGGTGACTTTTCCCTATAATGTAATCCTTTAATAACCAAAATCAAGTGTTATTTAATATAAGATATTATTAGTCAGAATGCATAAAAATGTTTCCTAAAAATTCTTTGCATATCGCTGTATGTGTTGTTGATCCAAAGACATATTGTTTTTATAATTAATGATAATGAATATAATTATATGTCTGGAAGTCCTGTTACCCCTACTTACCATTCTGTTATATGATGATTTAACACAATTCTTGGTTTGTCAGGGAACCAAAAAAATTTCAAAATTAAAGTGTTAAAAATCTTTAATACAGGTTTTCATAGGAGGTAATGTTAATAATTGAATAATATATATGATTTTTGGCAATATAATCATTTTAATGATAGAGAGTCTTTATTCCATTGTAAAGACAATTTTATTCTATTTGTCCATTATATTCTTTATCTCATTTACACAATCAGTATAATTATAATTTACTATATCTTTAATAGTATCCATTATGGTTATTCTCAAGTAAATATTTTTTTCTTTTACAATATATTTAAGGAACATATTTGGAATTTTATTCTTATTTATGTTTATTGATAAGATTTTTGTTTTATCATTAAATGATGAACCAGATTTTCTTTGAAACAGTTCCATTGATAAAACATTGCAGATATAGATTAATTACTATCTCTCAATATCAATAAGATGTCATCTGCAAACCAATGAATTTTAGAACTTGAATTCTGCATTATTTTAATAACTTTTTTATCTGTATTGTAACTAATAAAATTAGCAAAAGGTTCCATAAATACATTAAAAAGCAGAGGTGAAATAGGACACCCTTGTTTAGTTCCATTTAATATTTGTAATAGAATCAGATGTGAAAGTACCTATGTTGACATTTACAAAGCAATCTCTAAAGAGAAGCTTAATAAGATGTGCAAAGTTAAAAGAAAACCAGTATTCTTCTAGAACTAGCAAAAGATATTTCCAGATGACTAAGTCAAAAGCATTATTTATATCGAGACTCATCAATGTTAAGTTCACATTTGTGTTATTTGCATAGTCAATTACTGTAGTTATTCTTTTAATATTATCATAGGTGTTTCTATTTAAAATAAACCCAGTTGTATCTTAATCAATCATATAAGTTAGAATGTGTTTTAGACTATTAGCATGAATTGCCATGAATAGCTTATAATCTACATTTAGAAGTGAAATAGATCTGTATGAAGAGCATTGAGTAAGATCATCATTGATTTTTAAAATTGGAGAGAAAAGGTTACATTTCCAAGAAGGAGGAACTTCAGCTAAGTCTTTAACTATAGAAAAAATTTATGTAATTCGTGTAGGGCTTCTTTAAGTAACAGCTGGTAAAGTTCTGATATAATTCCATCATTACCTGGTGCTTTATTAGACTTAAGTTTAGAAATTTGGGTTTGAACTTCAGGCATAGAAATCAGTTTGTCAATTAATTGCATTTGGTCATTTGATAGCCTAGGTTTTAGATTTTTTCTAATAAATATTTTCATTGTTTCCTTTGGCGCTATTATTATATTATTTTGATTAATTTTATTGCAATAATCTCCAAATTCCTTTAGACTCTATTCTATTTAGTTACTTTTCTTTCCTTTCTATGTGAATAGATTTCTTTTATGTGACTGGATTTACTGAGTAATTTTGTTTTGGTGGCTAAATTGTGCATAGACTTTGGATTGATAGAAAAGTTAATTATCTTAAACTTCTCAAGATTGATTTTGGTTTTATGGTTTAAAATTCCCAAGTATTTGCTATTTAGCTAATTGATATCTTCTGTGTTATTATTTTTATTTTTCTGGTTTTCTAACTTCAACTTATCAAGTTTTCCCTGTATTTCATGTAAGTCTTTATTCTATTGCTTCTTTTATTTAATAGCCAATTATTGATTCCACCAAACAGATATGCTTTTAGATTTTCCCATATATAGATTTCTGTAGTATCCATTGTACTGTTAATTTCTATAAAGGAGGAAAATTCTTTAAGACAATAGTCTTTACATTCTTGTAAACCTGTTATACATGCTGGTATTCTTATTTTAACATTATTATTAGAATTCAAAGACAATTCAAAAGTGATTGCATTATGATAAAAAATGGGCAGGTTACAGTCTTAACTTTACCCAGCTTGTCTACTAGTTCATTAGCGGTATAAACTTGGTCTATTCTGGATTGTGTTCCATGCCTATGAGAATAATGTGTAAAGATTAAAGAATTTGGCTCTGAAAATTCTTTTATTTATTTATTTTTTTTTAAATTCTCTTTATTGTAAATTTTCAGCAAAAGGAAAACAGAAAGCAAAACTCACATTACAAAAATTACATAAAAAACCACAATAGAAAATACAGCAAGTGAACTATAATAAAGAACACAAAAAAGAAACATAAAACATTCACATAAAGGATAAATACACTAAACCGGAAACTATATACAAATCATACATTGCCCAAAACGATTCCTGTATCAGTCCAGTACAGCGTGGTGAAAACTAATGGTAACCATGAAAGGTAAGTCCTTATTTAAGTATATGATCAGATAATATTCCCCAAAATTCCTTAATAATTGGCTTGTGCTTGATATTGTGGAACAAGAATTTGTGTGCCTTGAGGTGTTTAATAGCTATGTGTTTAAAGCCTTCCCAAGAAAGGGAGTGTCTATTTTTCCAATTCAAGGAGATGTAATATTTGACTAGTATAAAAATAGGTATCAGTATCTTGCATTTTCTTTCAGATAGGCTGGGGGGAGGAATATGAAGGATGGTAAATTCCCATGAGAGGGTGGATTTTTCATATCCAATTTTTTCAAGTATCACCCTCAGAGCACACCATAGCTTGTAGGAACACTTGCAACTCCAAAACAAATGAAGGATATCATCCGTTGGGTTTGAGCAATATTGACATTTAGGGGATTGATTAGGGAAGATTTTGTTGAGGACCTCAGGGGTAAAACTGAAAATTCTTTTATATCTCTAAGATGAAATAATTCAGTAAATTTCATTAACGTTTTTGCAGACGGCTGAATTTTCCTATTATTATTTATATTAGTATCACTTGGTGATAATATACAGTTGAAGTCTCCTGCCAAAATGATATACTGCCTTTTGCATATTGAATTACTTTTTCTAAATGTTGATCAACTGTCTTGACTCTTATTCCTGGAATCCAGTACACATTAACACAAGTTAATATCTTCTTACTGTATTTTATAGTAGCAGTATAAAACCTACCTTTATCATCATGATATGTTCCCATAACCTCAGGCATAGGTAAAGAATTCTTCCATAAATATCTACTCCCCTTTTTTCTGATTATGTTGTGAACTAGATAGTATAGTGTATCTCTTAGTATTAAGTCTGTTTATATCTTCTGCTAATGTGTTTCCTGTAGAAAATAACCTGAGAATTAAACAGCTTCAGATATCTATTTAAGTTACCTCCCTTGCTTCCATTGTTTAATCCATTAACATTTATAGAAATACACTTACTAAATGTCATTTGTCCTATTGATCAGAAACATATACTTATTTCTCATAGGTAATAATGCTCTATTATAAAGAACTGCTTATTAGTGCTCATGCAAATAGTAAATTATGAGAGCAGATCTAGGAACAAAATCATTACATTTGTGGACACTCGTAAAAAGGCAATAAATGAGATTGTTATAAAACAATTACTTCTAAATCCCTCCTACCCCTCATGGAGTCTAACACTTCATGCTTGAATAGTCTAACCATCCAAGCAAACCAGCTCATCCAATATTCTGACAGACAGAAGAAAGATAATCCCCAAACCACTTTACCACAAATATATATAACTCAAATAACAATTAGCTGAAAGTATAGTTGTATCTTATAAATCTTTATTAATATAAATAAGTAGAACACTTGTTTCATTTTTAGACCTATTTACTAAGAAAAACATCTCCTAACTATATATATATATATATATATATATATATATATATATATATATGTATATGTATGTATAAATATATATATATATATATATATATATATATATATATATGGATCCCCTTCAGTTAACCGAAACGCCACAACGCCAAAACACAAATCACAGACACCAACAGACCGACAACACAAAATACCAACAATAGACACAACCAGACATGCACTAACCGTAACCCAAACCCTAACCCTAAGGTCCGACACAACCGCACACTTACCCTACCCGCACCCTAACCCTAACTCACTTAACCCACCCCTAAACCCACAGTCCATCACTATCGCACACACACCCTACCTGCACCCTAACCCTAACTCACTTAACCCACCCCTAAACCCACAGTCCGTCACTATCGCACACACACCCTACCTGCACCCTAACCCTAACTCACTTAACCCACCCCTAAACCCACAGTCCCTCACTATCGCACACTTACCTGTCCGCTCCCTAACACTAAATCCCTCACTCTATCACACACTTACCGAGTCCGTCGGGTTCTCACCTTGTCGGTCATCTGCGTTGTCGGTGATTTCGCCCCATCGGGGCATCTAAAGGTGATCCATATATATATATATATATATATATATATATATATATATATATATATATATATATATAGGCGGCTACGGTGGTGCAGTTGTTAGCGTTGCCACCTCATAGCAAGAGGTTTTCCGGTTCGATTCTCAGCTGGGGTGCCTTCTGTGTGGAGTCTGCATGTCCTCCCTGTGGTCGCATGGGTTTCCTCTGGGTGCTCCAGTTTCCTCCCACATCCCAAAGACATGTTGTAGGTGGATTGGACACTGTAAATTGGCCCTAGGTGTGAGTGTGTGCCTTCTGTGGAAGGTTGGGTACTGGGCTGGCAACTTGACACTAAAACTCCACTGCCAATCATGAGTGGACAGGTGATCTTCTGTGGCGACCCCTAATCGGGAAAAGCTGAAAGAAGAAGAAGATATATATATATATATATATATATATATATATATATATATATATATATATATATATATATATATATTTATCAAATAAATTATTAAAGAACAATACAGACTATGATTTACTAGTACAAAGCTAAAGCCCCACCATTTTTATTTCTTTGGAACTTTCGTCTGTCTATGCTCTACACATATATTTTGCCATAAAATAGAACTTTAACTATTTTATTAGTATTCATTTGCATCAGATAATACCTTCAAACAATATACACTTTTTTCTGTTTCAATTATGTGTTCATGCTTCATGTAACATGATATTAACTTTTCTTCTGCTATGCTAGCTTGTATAGCTATGTGTTGTTACAGTGAAATTTGATGTAATGCATATCCTGAAGGTTACGCCTTTTATTTAAATTATCTTTCCAAAGATAAAAAGTTGTGAAATTTTCATGCTATCAACTGTCTATCTTTCCAAGGCCAATATAAGTCAAAGGTACAATGACCAGTTCAACAACAAAAATGCAGATATACTAAGCAATAAGTTAGCTATGCACCCTGAACATCAGACACATATTTCGTATCCCTGAATCTAAAGACAGAAAACAGGGGTATGGCACAGTTATCATCACTTGAACAGGGTATTTTGGGGGGGCAGGAAGCCTAGGCTGACACAAAAGGTCAGTGAGTATTTGTGAGTAAGAAGGAGAAGAAGGCAGACATGGGGGTAAAACAACAAATGGCCAGTGAGACAAAATGAGTAACTGTTGTGTGTGTATGTAGGGGTTCTCAAGTGAAATTGGTGTGTGAGTATCTGCATAAACACAGCTGTGCTCTGTGCTAGCTCTATGTCTTGGTATGTCAGACACGTGTGAGCCATGCATGGTGGAGGTGGCAGCTCATTGTTGTCATACCCGACCACAAGAACTAGCTCTAACGGGAGTTGCACAAGCACCTCCATGCCCAAGGTCTGATGCAGTACTACTACCTGAACATGACTGATGTCTGCTGGACAAGCTCCCTTCATGGGGACACCCAGGACCATGGCCCCATGGCCTGCTATGTCTGGCTGTGGACAGCATACTCATTGACAGAGCAGTGGAATTACTGCCACTATGGGACCGTGATTGGCCATGGCCATATTGGCTGACAGCAGATGATGTGGCTGACCTACACCCATGTGAATGCCGTTCCCCTCCCAGCAGACATTCCATCATTGGCACTGCTTGTTCCATGACAGACACCCCTCGGTCCATCACAGACAACCCTCGGTCCAACGTGTCATTTATCCAATCCAGTGGATCGGCAACAAGGTGAAGGCAGTCACGCATGTCCGACTGTGCCACATCCACAACCCTGAGCATTTTTCTGGAACACCCATGGAAACATAGGCTCATAGGAGGTTACTAGGCAAATGACCCTAGGGCCCTTACAAGCCAAACCAAGTTTTACCCTTATTTCCATGATCAGTACCTATTACCCCTGTCCAAGAGGGACATAGGTGGAACCCCTGGAGTGAAGTTATGGTTACCCTTCCAATTGTCCAGACTGCATTTGAAGAGGAAGGAGGTGTTCTGCTTGACATGAAGTGGGAGTCTGTTTTAAAGGTGTGGTGATCTCTGGGAGACAAATCTGTCCCTTCCACAGATTCTATTAATGTCACATAACAGGTTAAGGCCCTTAGAGTGAGTAACCCGTGTAAGATTTGACTTACGGATATGCAGCATTTCCAATAAAGCAGGGTCAAAGACTGACTTATATGCAAGGCAGAGATCGCCTCTGAGCAGTCTATATGAAACAAAATAAAGTGACAGTGATTTCAGATGATACTCATAGGACAGATTCTGAAGACCTTGAATTTTCCTTGTGAGGATCCTTTGTGGTCTCTCCAATTGCTGCAGTTGCTTGGAAAGGTACATATCAAAAGGGTCATTGTACCCAATTATCGGCCTGATGAGGGAAGAGTACAGGGAAGTTATAACTTCTTTTTTTTTCTGGACACAATGCCCTTACTTATGAGATGAGAAATATAGAATGCCCTTCTTACCACTGTTGAGGCATGGTGATCAGAGGTAAGGTTGCTGTCAACCTATGTGCCCAGGTCTCTCACCACTGAGTCCATACTTAGGGTGTTGTTATTGATGTGTTAGTTAACATGAACATCACTCTTGCTGAAAGGGATGATAACACATTTTTTGAATTATGTTTAAGGCCATGACTTTGGCATCAGTTATTTGTTCGTGTAAGACCCTCTTGTAGGATGTTGACATCATTTGGAGATTCTATGACTGCTCACAGTTTGCAGTCATCAGCAAACTTTGTCAGCCATAGGCCTTTAGTTTTAGCTTGCACATCAGAGAAATAGATTCCAAACAGCAGAGTTCCTAGGACTGATCCCTGTGGAACACCACTGGTTACAAGTCTGTTGTTGGAGGTGGATTCCCCTAGTTTGACTATATGGATTCTATCAGTGAGCCAGTTAGTGACCTATCTAATGATATACGGGTTGATACCTAGCCTGGTAATTTTGTCAATTATGCCTGAGTGGGTGATAGTGTCAAAGGCTTTGGCTAAGTCAAGGTAGGCTGTATGCACAGATTTCCCCTCATCAAGGGCCTTGGTGACTGTCTTGAAGAAGTCAACCAGGTTTAACAGGCACGATCTCCATTTGACAAATCCAGATTGAGTAGGGTCAAGTGTCTGGAGGTTACCAATGTCTTTATTGATAAGGTCCATGATGATTCTCTCCATGGCCTTGCAGATAAGGCTAGTCAGGCTCTTAGGTCTGTAGATCCCAGGGTCAGTGGAAGCAGCACCTTTGTGCAAGGGAATAAAGGTGGCCTTTTTGCATTCAGCTGGGATGAAGCCAGTGCTTAGACTTTGACTGAAAAGATTACCCAATGGCATTGCTAATTTTTGTTTGAGCCCATGTAGGACACAGCCTGGTATGTTTTCAGCTCCCATGGATGCTGTGTTTTTGACCTTAGAGAGGGCGTTCACAACCTGCTCTTTAGAGCTATAGGGTAGAAGGCAGGTGGTAGGGATATATTGGGGTACGTGTGGTGGGGAAAGGGGAGTGAAGTTTTCACAGAACCTGTTGGCTAACAGGTTAGCAATGTCCACAGGCTCAGTGTATGTGGTATCATTAACTACCAGTTCAGCACAAATATGAGTCTTTCCTTTTACATTACTGATGTAATTAAAGAATGTCTTATGGTTGTCCTTAGTTGAGGAAGCTCATTTGGATTTGTAGTTGGCTTTAGAGGACTTCGCAAGGAGTCTTATTTGCTTGTTTAAGCTGAGCAAGGAGTGTTTGAAGTTTTTGCTCCCTCTTAGTCTTAGACAGCAATTTCTTCTTCTTATTGTAAAGCCTGTTAATGGCAGTTGTCCACCAAACAGGTGTGCTCTTCCTTGAGGAGCTTGTTTTGGTCCTATCAGGTATGGCCGCGTCAATGCAGTTGTTCAGGTGTTTGTATAAAGCATTTATGTAGAACTTGGCATAGTTGCCAGTTCCATCTGAGGGAGGAGATGCAGTGAAGCTATTTTTACCATCCTGTAAGAGGTTATAATCTGCTTTAGAGAAGTGCTTTTAGTTTAGTTTGTGCTATGGGGGGGATGTGATAGAAACTTCAAATGAGACTGATTTGTGGTTAGATCTCACCAGGGATAGACCTCACAATGGGGGTGCTACAGTGGTCCCCCATATTGGTAAGCAGCAGATCCAGGATACTGGCACCCCTTGTGGCGGTGTCAACTAGCTGGTGCAGGGCATTGGAGTTAATGAAGTTGAGGAACCTTTGGGCAAGTGAGTTTCCATATGAGTAATTTCACCAGTCAAGGGATGGGTTGGTAAAGTTGCCCCAAACCATGGTGTTTGGATGTATCTTGATAGACTCAAGTAGATCCAAATAGGCAGAGTGGGTTTCCTGATTCATGGAGCGGTCCTGGAGCTGGCAATGACTTGAATAGGTGAATTGAACCTGATGTATCTCCAGGGAATCATGCTGTCTTTAATGAATATTGATACACCACCTCCTTTAATTTTCATACCTTCTGTTAGTGGTCTGAAAGTGTGAAAGGAGGTGTAGTCCAATATGGCTGGTGTGGTCTCCACAGCCTTGAACCAGGTCTCCGTGACTGCACAAATATCTATGTCTTCCAAGGTGAGGACTGCTTCCGGTGAATGGAGTTTCATGTTAAGACTCCTAGCAGCAAAACCTTGAGGTTGTTCTTAGATGGAGTTCTTACATTGGGAATTCTGCCCTTGAGACACTGCCTAAAAAAAGGCAATATAGGGGTGGCAAGAGACTTGGTCAGTAGCCGACATTCTAGGGGTGGCAGATGAAGACCATTTCTGGCAAAGCATCAAGGTCTGTCAATCATGTCATCCCAGGCTGACAGATACTGGATCCCCTGTGCCTCCATGATGGCCCTAAACATATGTTGAGCGGCATGGGAAGTGACACCTGCACAAGGTGGAGGAGGGACAGCAGGCCCCCTCTGAGCACCCCTATCAATTCTCCTGTGTGACACCTCACCCCTACTTTGGCTATGGCTAAACTCAACAGGTGCTGAAGCCATAGCAGCCACACTTCCCTGATCAGTGTCCTCACCCTCCACCTGACCAATATCTGTGGACTCAGTGGACTGAGTAGGCATAGGCTTACTGGCTGTGTCCAATGGAAATACATGGGATGGCTGTATGTCAACTTCTGTGTCAGATTCAACCTCTGCACCCCCCAACTATGCCTCAGTTTGGCCACCATCATCATCAGATGATGAGTCTGCAAATACACTGACATCAGGTAGCACAGGGCCCACACTCCCACTGTCATGATCGCCTGTGATAAAAAGCAAGAAACACAGGAATATTAATTAATAGCTGCACTACTATAGTGCAATATATGCTAACAAACTAACAGTGCCACCACTATTACAGACAGTGCAGCAACACAAACAGCAGGCCTGACATCAACATCATACACTAAAATATTTCTTTAAATTCCTCATTAATACTGATATAAAAATGTTTGGCTTACCATCTGCAGAAGACATAATGCACTGCATTCCAGACAATCCTGGAAGAAGTTAAGCAAGAGGTAAGGGCAACATCATCACAATTAACAGTAACACAGGGGGTAATACATTTACCCCTTTATATGTACATTAACTACTTTCAACAAGAACATGGCTGGAAACTCCAACCTAAGGTTATAACTGTAGCAATCTTCAATCCCCCCCCCAAAAAAAAAGACATATGACACAGAATAAATGTATTAATTTCAATTGTGTTACTATACATCAGTATTCAACTGTTCAGATAAAAAAGCCTATCTGGAAGCACTTTCTGGGATGTGCTTGCTGTCATGGAAGGTGTTGCGCATACATACAGGACATGCTGTACTGCACTGTCCTGGCAGCTGTCTGGATCTCTGATATTGTCTAGGAAATGTTCATTGGGGGTTAGTGGTGGTTCCTTACCAGGCCCTTCCCTGGTATCCATTTGGTCATGGACCACTGCAGCTGCTGACCTCCATGCAGATGTGATCATGTCAGTGGTCCTGTGATGTACCTGTTAATATGTTCTGCCCTGGCCACCCATGGCATTGACATCATGGACAATCTGCCATATTTCCATCCTATGGGCCATATCTTTCTGTCTCCTTTCCAGGAGAAAAGCACCATTTGCCTAAACTATGACTTATTTTTCGGCATCAGTGAAGGGGGGGGGGGTGTCCCCTGACTGACATGCTGGAGTGCTATACTTGTAGGTGTCCTAAAAGACAAAAGAAAAATTATACACATAAGTATCACATAACTACAGAATAACTTGTTAGCAGATAAAACAGAAAAGGTAGACAGTCAGTATTACCCACTGGAGAAACATAAAACGGCCTACAGATGTGAAATACTAACAGGCAGGATGTAAAACAAGGAGAGGAACAAGAGTGACATCTCCTTGCTTGTGCCAGAACAGGAACTCACCTTTGCTCCCCCCAAAAAAACAGCCCATTATTGTTTATGCCATAACAGTAAATAATCTTTGATCCCTCCCCCAGAAAAGAACAGGCAAATGACCCATCTTTGAAATGCTTAAAGTGCTATCAAAGGACCTGTCCCTGACACATTTCTACATATTTATCACACAGCATTCCATTTTTCATGTATTGGTAAGCATGTGTACCTCAGAAATGGCTTGACAAACATGTTCATGCCATCAGTACACTTCTAACTAATGCATACAGATAAAAGTGTTAAAGTCTTTGATTCACATTATTCTTAAGTACATTCCAGCATATGCAGTATGTAGGTGACTCAGTACTCCTGTCTTCAGGTATATCCTGAAGAAAAAAAGCATTTTTTGCAGTCTTACATACATATACAACTCTCCGCATCATCAGTTTGGCTAGCGACATGGTTGCTGGTGTAGATTTAATGGACTGAATCTGTCTTAGTCTGTGTTTCATACATGCTAATTACAGCATAAGCAGCTGAATCACATGCTAATCAACCAAGCCAACACAGTGGAGATATTCAACAAGCTATAAAGCAACTGTGTAGACTCAGTGCTGGTTTATCCTGTGGATTTCAAAACTTTTGGAGAACAGACATGGAAAGGCTACACGGACAGAATGTTAGGGCTGCTGCTTTAATCCATCTGTATGTGCTACAGGCTGAAGTCTATGCTTCTGCTGCTGACAATAGACCAAGGCCAAGAAAGAGAAGAGTTTTCAGGCCCTGTTTAACTTTTCACAGCCTACATGATCTGGAAATTGTAGAGCACCACAGGGTGGACAGAGACACACTACAGGACTTATGGGACCTCTGCCGCCCTCAACTCAGAGCCACAGCCAACCGAAGGGAACCCATCCCATTGGAAACTAAGGTATGTGTAGCCCTTAGAATCTTAACTACAGATACCTTTCAGAGACCAACAGGGGAGATGCTGGTAGTGTCACATGCATCAGCATCCAGAATCCACCACCAATTCCTGGATGCTTTACTCCAGCATGACAATATTTTCCCTGTAGTTCTGAAGAGAGGGCCAGAAATATGCAACAGTTCTACCAGGTAGTGCACTACCCTGAACTACTGGGTGCCATTGATTGCACTCATGTAGAAATTAAGGCACCACCTGGGGAGCAGGGTAAGCTCTACATTAACAGAAAGGGCTACCACTCTATCAACTGTCAAGTTGTGTGTAATGCAAAGGGAATCATCTTGAACATTTATACTGGCAACGCTGGCAGTTACCACAACTCACATAACTGCCACACCTCCCAACTATAACAAATGTTTGCTGGGAGGATATCCCAAAGGGTCATTTACTGGGGGATGCAGGCTATGCACTGGAACTTTGTCTGATGACACCACACCTATCAGAAATGCACAAACACACCCACTGAAGAATGTCATAATGAGGCACACACTCAAACCAGAAATGTCATAGAGCCTAGATACATCTGGGGGAGCCCTGCAGTACAATCCACTCACATGTACAGAAATCCTCATAGTATGTGCCATGCTACACAACATAATCCTGGAGAAACAGCTATAGCAGGATCAGCAAGGGGAAGGGGCACACATCCCACCACCAATGCCAAGGTTACCACAGTCACAGGCAGATGAGTAGTCAGAGGGGGATCCACCAACTGCTATGGGTGTAGACAGACATAGGTGTGCTCAGTATGCCTTTGCAGTGGCTAAGAGATGACACATAGCACACTCACTTAACATCTAAGGGCCTAAAACCTTCCTCCTACTCATACACATATATTAACATTGATGCCAGGTAACTCACATAACCTTTACCTCCCCATGTATTGTCTGTGTACTGCTTGCATCAGACAGAGTCAGCCCTGAACTAACACTGTGGCAACTGCTGCATTTACAAGGTAAGTTCTGAACCTGGAGTGTATTGTTTAATAATATTATGGCATATCCTTTTATTTCATCAGTTAGTACAGTAAGTAAGTGAAAGGTGGAAGATATATACAGGAATTACCTTAATATGTGACAGCAGAGACGTATTTGACTTATATGTGCCCATTACTAAGTAGTAGGCCTCAGGCATCAAAGACTCACACAGTCATACCTCACAAAAGTAGTGATGATCACTGCATGCCCCCAGTTTAGCACCATGTGTTTGTACTGGAAAATCATTAAAGAGAGAAGTTAGAAAGTAATGATACACAATGCAGTTTCTGACTTCACAACCCTCACAAGATCTAACAGGCAGGATGGAAAATAAGGAGAGTAACATGAGCATCATATCCTTGTTTGTGCCATAGCAGTAACTTACCTTTGTTCACCTCAAAAGAACAGTCTATGTTTGTTTGTGACATAACAGTAACTCAGCTTTGTCCCCCCTGAAAAGAACAGTCTATCTTTGCTCCCCCCCAAAAAAGAGCAGTCTATGCTTGTTTGTGCCAACCAACCTACCTATCATATTATTCCTAGTTAATATCCTTACACATTTTAAGTCCAATGATATAGAATGACTTACAGACTGTATGTCTCAGAGTTCTGGTCAGATAACTGATGAATGACCAAGAAACAAAGAAAGGTAAGACAGAGCTATATATCTGCAAGCAATAATCATAACAGGATTACCCTATTCAGCGAACGCTGAAAATAGCAAAGCTGCAGAACACCAAATCTTTTCCTAGGGAAATAATTTGTTTGGACGTTTCTGTCGCTTTGCTATTTTCAGCACTGTGGTGGAAAGTTATGGGTCAGGTTCAGGTAAGTGTGCGATTGTGTGGACGTGAAGGTTAGGGCGTGGGTTAGGTGAGTTAGGATTAGGGCGCAGGTCAGGTAAGTGTGCGATTGTGATGTATGTTAGGGTTAGGGCGGGGTAGGTGAGTTAGGGTTAGGGCACGGGTGAGGTGAGTGCGCGATAGTGACAGACCTTAGGGTTAGGGTTTGGGTTAAGGTAAGTGGATAGATAGCAGTGTATGTACAGTTTAGTGTAGGGTTAGATGTAGGATTTTAAGTATATGTGTGTGGATTGCTGTTTTTTTGGTGTGCTTGTGTTGTGTGTATGTGTTTCGGAACAGCGAATTATTTCCCTGGGAAAAAATTTGCTGTTCTGCATGTTTGATATTTTAAGCGTTCGCTGAATAGGGGTCGATATTAGAACATTCAAAGTTTTAAGACTTCAGTGTTCTAATAATGACCCATAGTAAGCAGTGTGCAACATTTTCAAACAGTGCCCACACTCCCAGAAAACATGATAACTAGAACTGGTGGGAAACTATCATTCTCCATTGCTCTTGATCCATGGTAGACATGGCAGGTATTTGTGGAGAGGGTATGAGATTTAAGGCACAGAAATGGAATGTCCAGGAATCCACCGCAGTGCCAGGCTACTGCAGGTGGACTATTCTGTGTCCCAGTATAAGTCAGAGTCTTGGGATAGTTTGGCCCAGGCTGTAACCAGTGCCACAGGAATCGAGGAATATAAGATGGAGGACATCCCGCAGATGCGTAAATATCAACTACAGAGAATACTTGTAAGGCTTAAAAGCTGAATATAGGCAAGACTGGCATTCATAATGGTATTCTGCTCTGTTTTTTCCACAGCTGCCATGGAAAGGGAGGTGAATGTTAGGATCCATGATGCTATATTGGCGAGAATGAGGGATGCATGTGGTATGTATGCAGAAGAAGAGTTGTGTTATTGCAGCATTAAAAGTTAAAGACAGCTTTTTTGGAATTTTATAGAGTTGTATCAAATAGAGCATGTATATCTCAACTGTAAAAGTAGGTATGCATGCATTAATCTGTAGCACAAACCAAGAATACAATATTAGACTTTAGTCAGAAGTTGTGGGTTCAAATACCCAACTTCCCAAATATAAAATACTGTTAATTCTTCAAGTATGTGTAACTTAAATGTTTAATGTAAAAGCTCTATACCAGTGGCACATATGCCCTGCTGTAAACTGTAATCTGTATAACTGGAACACATACAGTATATGTACAATATGTGTACATATAAAGGAGTATTTGCTGCAATCTGTAGTACAGAGGCCATCTGTTAGGAGCTATTAGTTTTAAAAGTAAAAGTTATCTGTTAGGGGGTGGTAGTCTTAAGATTAAAGATTAAGATAATAGCGTCAAATAATTGTATTAATGCATTGTATGTAACATATGAAGGTACTAATCTTATCTCTTTTTTTAATCTCACCCCCAACCCTTATCTCTCTTTTTTTATTTTATTTTTTTTTTTAATTTTTAATTTTCTTTTTATTTTATTATGTGTCATCAAAATGTGTCCATGTCACCCATGTGTACCACATCACAAAATGCTTCACAGCACAGCGGGGTGGGCCTGCCCCACAGGATCTTCCTACCCCCACTCCAATGGCTACTGCACCATTGTCTGGCATATCTGGGAGCCAGCCTGGCATCACCTCCTCACCTGCCCTGCCCCCACCTGCCCCCCCCCTCTGTCTCCCCTTGAGTCTCTCCTCAGGAATCTTGATGAGTGGATGGGATGAGATGGAGATCTTCCGTGGATTTGGAGGATGTCACTACTACTTGTCACTGTTGAATACTAACCCAGTAAAAGCACATCAAAAAAAAGGGTATAGCAAAAAGCATTTTAAAATGGGTGGCGAATACTAGGCTTGCCCCTGAGGCTCTGACTAGGCTTGTACCTGGAAGATAGAAGATAGTATGAGTATGAACCTAGGAGGATAGTACAGTGATCTCATACCCAAGGGCAGTGGCAGAGGTACCTTCACTTGTGTCAGGGATGTGTAGTTAGTTGGTGCTTTTTGGTGCATGCCGACTCCAGCTGGAGAGGTCAGCCATGCTCTGCCTACATTTTGCCAGGAGATGAGAAGGAGGATGTCAAGTGCTCCAGGAAGATGATGGAGTGGCAGAAGTGTGGTCACAGTGCTCTAGTCATGACCAGTGACCTCTCAGACTCTCCTTGATTCTGATTGATACCCATCACTGTTACCATCCTCCATGATGATGGTGTCATCCACACCATCCCCACTGCACATTCCATCACTCTACTCCACTCTTTTGCAATTTCCCTTCTTCCCAATTCTACAATTTCTTCCTCACATACCCTACTTACCAGACTCAGACCTGTCCTCCCTCTCTCCTCCCTCTAGCTCTTCTCTCCTAAAAAAAAAAATAAATACATACAAAAAAAACAAAAAAATGCCCCATACATATTTTTCACAACATTATCTTCACACAGTGCTTTGACACAGTCCAGCTAACAGAGTAAATATATTAACAGGTGTACCTCTCTTTAAATGATAGTTGAGAGTTCTCAGCTAATGTATGGCCTATATCTGTTTTTTTAATGAGTTTTATGGTTGAATTCCTCATCTTCCCAACTTCCTTTCCCACATTTTCCTCCATTCATTCATTCAACATTTCTTCCTTACCATTTCACCACTTCTACCCCCAACACATCTTTTTAATGCATTACATTACATGATGGTGCACACTATACAGTAACAAGCACCAGCAGTAAGTAAAGCACCAGCAGTAAGTTAATACAGTTAAACTTAAAGGATCATATGACAGCATTAAGCCGTATCACTACCACAACTGCAACTACACTATGCTAGTACTCCACACAGACTCTTCACCTTGTTGGGTAGGTTAAGTCAAAGTCAACTTTCAACTTATCTACATGACTTTCCCTTCACAACCTGCTCCAGGCACACTTCACCGTGCACAAGTCTGAAACAGAGCAACAACACGTGTGCCAACCATGCGTGAGCAACAACATCACTTAACACTGCTGCAAACAGAGAAATATACATCTCATACAAAATTTTACAACAGTATGCATTTCATTTTGTATGCCTATCACTTAGTTTTTTAGTATAACATATACACCAGTTTGCAATACAAACATCTGGCCCTAAAAAGGCTGTCATTATTACTTAGCACTGCCTTACCAAGTCAGACATAGTGTTACACATTCAGACAACCTACAGCTGTCATACATGATTACCTGCAACCATTCTTAATTTTGCCCATCACACAACATCTCTCAAACAGGATAAGCACAGCCAAAACTTCCATTCATTCCTCCATTTCCCATGATTGCACTAAGTGCCACATTGCACAAACAATAGCCAAAAAATAATAAAATAACGATAAAAAACTGACAAAGAAAACACAATTTGCCAACAAATGAAGAGGAGATTGGATGTTAATGAAACAGAATCTGCGAATTGTGCACTGCTTAATTACGTTTCCCACCTTGACAGACTTACATGTAACACTTTGTAAGTCTAACCTGACACACCCACCTGATGTAAGCATTCACTTATCAATCATTAAACACAAACACTGAGGGAGTGGCTGCAGTATCTTTACATCCCTACATGGGTCCAATTTTTGGTGATTCAGCAATTCTAGTAAGTTCAGATCTCATTTGCATCTTCACCATGCTGACAGCCCTGAATCTGCACCAGACAGCAACCATGTAGCTAGGGAAACTGAAGGGGAGGTGAACTGTTTATGTGTTGAACACAGAAGAGGATATTACTTTGGGATATATCTGCACAGACGAGTACAGATTTTTAGATGATATGCCTGCATTTCATCGGCTAAATATTGCATATGCTGACATGTAGCTATGGATAGTCTGTTTAATGGTTTTTATAATTATTTTGATTAGCACACAGTTTTACACTTTTATCTGTCTGCATCACTTACAAGTGTACTGTTCATTTGTGGGTGGGAGAGCAAAGCTGCATTTCTGTTATGTCACAAAAAAAGATTATGTTGTTATTGTTACTCCCCTTTTGTTGCATCCGACCTGTATCTAATGCTGTCACATGTTAAGGTCAGTTCTGCACAAATCTCACACCTTTACTTTTTATTATGTCTGTGTAGACTAATTTCTGTAGCTGTATTCCAAAAATTTTAGAATTCATGGGAAACACCAGCATGTAGTCTACACAGTTGCTTTATAGCTTGTTGAATACCTCCATTATGTTAGATTGGTTAATTAGCATGCAGTTCAGCTGGTTATGCTGTAACTATCATACTGAAATGTTTACTTTGTTTGCACAGGGGTGTGTACCTGTACACGGTTCTTATTGAATATAAAAGTTTCCTTGGCCGTGTGCGCATTGTGCCATGACGTGCACATGGTAGAAAATGTGTAGGCTTTACTGAATCCCCCTGTTGAATTATTTGTAGCTATGTAAGATATGTTTTGTACTGGTTCTTTTTGCATTATACCTGTCAAATTTTTATCATATGATTGTGGAGCTTTTCTCCCCAGGCTTCTGCTGAAAATCGGCTTTGTGCCCAGTCAGACTTTCCTGGCAAACAAATGTCAAATTAACAAATACATAAAATTTGTAAATGGCATCATCCACAATGAACCAGAGACCATTGCCAACATTTTGGCTGAAAGGTTCATAGGTTCATAGGTTCATACTAGGCTATCTGCCCTAGGGCATTTATAAGCCTAGCCAGAATGTGTTTGGCTTTCGCCACCCATTTTAAATTTATTTTTCTATGCCCTTTTTCGAGGTTAGTATACTGTGCCTCTGTCTAACAGTGACACAGAAGTGATACCCAGGGTAAACCTACGATCTCCCATCCACTCATCAAGATTCCTCTTGAAGAGAGTCAATGAGGGACTCTGCCTAACCTGGACTGGGATTTTATTCCAGTGTGAAGGGAGCCTCTGGGTTATGAATCTGTCCCTCCAGCATGTCCTATTTATTTCAGTGCTGAGGTTCAAGTCTCCCGAGCGCGTAGCTCGATGGGATTTGGATTTTCTGAGGTGCAGCATGTCCATTAATTCCGGGTTGGACATGGCCTTATACGTCAGGCACAGATCACCTCTGAACAGGTGGTATGCCACTGAGTAGAGCTGGAGTTTCTTTAACCGGGCAGCATATGGCATCTGTTTGAGCCCTTTGATCCTCTTGGTGAGGTACTTTTGGGGTCTTTCCAGTTGCTGCAGGTGTCTGGTAAGGTACATCCCAAAAGGAGCATTATACTCAATTATGGGCTTGGTGAGGTATGAGTAAAGAGGCATGATGACATCCCCTGATCTAGATGTGAATCCCTTCATGATTAGGTGGGCTATATAAAATGTTTTTCTAACCACTTTGGCCACGTGGTTGTCAAATGAGAGATTGCTATCAACTTGGGTCCCCAGGTCCCTAATTACTTCTTCTGTACTTAATGGATTACCACCTATGTGGTAATTTGTGGGCACTTTGTTTTTGCCAAAGGGGATGACTATACACCTTTTGGCATTTAGCTTGAGGCCATGGCTCTGGCACCAGTTGTCTGTTTCTATGAGGCTCCTTTGGAGGATGCTTGTGTCGGCTGGAGAGTCGATTATGGCGCCCAGTTTGCAGTCAGGTGTGTGGGGTGTCACTATATGTCAGGTGTGTAAGGCATCAGTATCAGTCAGGTGTGTGGGGTGTCACTATCACCTGACTGATACTGATGCAGTACTAAATGCTTTTATATATGCCCAGGAGCAGGTGTAAAGAGCTAGTATGAAGTCATGTAGTCGAGTTTCAAGATAACAGTACAATAAAACAGTGAGACAACACTGCAGAGAACTGATTTATTATCAGTTATGTAGCTGCACATAATCATTGTGTGCTTAAAGCCTTGGTAAACAGATGATAATTATACTTTGTCATAGTAAAGAGTTAAGCAATATACAAAATTCTCCTGACAATCATTAAATTTGTGCTTAACAAGACAAGGAGAATGTTAAAGTGTAGCAACGTGGTGGTGAATGCTTTATATATAGCATTGTCAGCTATATATCCATCCTCCATGTGGAATATTAAACTAAGACCCCATCTGCTTGAATTGGTGATACCTCAGCTGAATGCAAAATATCTCATGGTACTTATCATAAAGAGTAAGGGAATATCCCTGGTGCCCTGTCAAATTATTTTCCATAACCAGTATGAATGCCACCTCGGCTGTCCCCTGAAAAGAGTCCATTTGCCTAGTGGGACTAACCCAGTCAACAAATTGTAACTAAATATAGGGAAAAAAAAGAATTGTTAACTGATGCCAGATGATGTGTAAGAGAGGCTGGAGACAGACAGATTATAAATACACACAATAAATGCCTGGATGGACAGACAGAGAGATGGACAACAGAGAGGCAGAAAGACAGAAGGAAGTGAAGTGTTTCCTAATCTACATAAGACAGAGCCCCTCACTATCACTCTTCAAGAGAAACCTTGATGAGTGGATGGGTAACAGAAAGTTCACACCAGGGATCACACCAACAGCACTACTAGATAGGGGCCAAGGGTACTAGCTGCTAGTACAAGGGTCTAGGGAACTACTAAAGGGGAGGTGAATATCGCACAACGTGGCTGGGCTAATATATGCCTTCGGGCAGATAGCCCAGTGCCAACCTATGAACCTATGAACCTATAAATATCAGAGGAAACTACCATTTTTGTATGTGAAGAATGTTAGTGGGTAAGTAAAAAGTGCAAATTTTCCTGGGGTACAGATAATGTTAAACAATAACAAGGAAATATCTATATTAAAATATTTATCTGTATCTATCTATCCATCTCTCTATCTGTCTATCTATCTATAATATGAGTAATTGACAAACTATAAGATAAAGATGAGCTCCTGTCAGACTCAGGGTCAGTTTTAGACTAGATGGGTCCAGGACAGAGGTTGAGGGTGGGGCTTCCCCTATGAAGGTCTTGTTCAAAGTATTTTTATACAGCCAGGTATCTGGGGGCTGTCAGGAACCCCAGATGTTTTGAGAAACTAGATGTTCATAGATGTGTTTTATGTCTTATTTTTAAGAGAATCACTTGTTAGCTGTCAGACAGTTGGCACAGAAGACTATGGCACTGAACCATTAATGAACTGCTCAATGTATTCCATGCTAAACCTCAAAATGCACTCACTCGAGGCACTCCTTAAAATGGAGAACATCGACATCTGTGCAGTGACAGAGACCTGGTTCAAAGCTCCAATGAGCACCCCTGCATTACCAATTCATGCCACACCGTTCGGCCACCTAACCTGGACCGAAACACTAAAGGTGGAGGAGTGTCCATATTCATTAAGAATATCCACACCTCCAAGCTAGTTGCTCAACATAATGCATCCGAAATTATCCAAGTGCAACTAACTCTGGGCAAGACTGCAATCCAGGTTGTAGCTTGTTATAGTTTCCCCACCATGCCCCACGATTCCCACTCTTCATTTCTTAAGATACTGGAAAATATTAAGGTACAACCCAATACCTTAATTATGGGTGATTTCAACTACCCCACCATCAACTGGGAAAACTACTCATGTACCAGCTCATTTGCTCAATGTTTTCTGGAATTAATAAATTCCAATGCCTTGGATCAGCTTGTCCAGACTTCCACCAGGGGCAGAAATATCCTGGACCTGGTCATTACCAATATGGGTAACCGGTGTTCCACACCAGATGTCAACTCCTTGCTGGTCAGATCTGACCACAAGCTAATCACTCTAGACATACATATCCCACCCCCATCCACCATTAAGGAAGCCACCATCAAAAACTACTCCAAGGCCAACTTCATGCTTCTTCAGACAGAAGTGGCAAATTTCACAACACCCATGCAGACGGAAAATAGAGGTACAACTGCTGAATTTTACACAAATGCACTGTATAAGCACATACACAAGTGCATGGATCGTGCCATCCCCAACAGAACCAAGACACTATCCTCCAAAAAAAAAGCTAATCTGGTGGTCTTCTGCCATAAACAAACTCTATAACAGAAGGAAGAAGCTGTTGCAAAAAAAGAGTAAAATCCCAAGGTTGGAGGAACTCCCTGGTCAGCCTCAGCAAGAAGCTGAGATCCCTCATAAAATCCTCCATATCCAGTTATGGAAATAAAATCACCACTGATTCCAAAGACATCCACAAAGCATTCTACAACTATGTCAAGAATCTCAATGACAACACTCAGATCGGTTTTGAGCTATAGCACAATGGCACTAAATATACAGAACCAACTGATATTGCCAACATTCTGGCAGACAGGTTCAGTGCTAACTTTAACCACCCTCACCCTCCAAAGGGCCCATCTTAATACCAGAAGAATGCAAAGCCCCTGTAATCACGGATCAACAAGTAAAGACCGCACTCTCCAAAGCCAAGAACACAGCAACACAGCATCCATGGGACCAGACAACATCCCAGGCTTAATACTGCACAAACTACAGAACGAACTGGCACCCCACCTAAGTACCATGTTCAATCATAGCCTCACCTCAGGCTATGTGCCTACTGAATGGTGCACAGTAATGGTTATCCCACTCCACAAAGGGGGTGCCACCATGGACCACAGAAACCGCCGTCCCATTAGCCTGATGGGCCTGGTCTGCAAGGCCATGGAAAGTATCATCTTGGAGCTTATAAACAAAGACATAGGTAACCTCCAAACCCTGGACCCCACTCAGTTTGGGTTTGTAAAAGGTAGATCACGTCTACTACACCTGATTGACTTCTTTGAAGCAGTCACTAGAGCCATAGACAAGGGCAAGATAGTGCACAGAGCCTATCTTGACCTCACCAAGGCTTTCAATACCATCCCACATTCTGGAATTGTAGATAAACTCACTAAACTGAGCATAAATCCCTATTTCACAAGATGGATGGCCAACTGGCTCACTGACAGAACCCACACAGTAAAAGCAGCCGACTCCAAGTCCAACTTCAGACCAGTGATGAGTTGACTACCACAGGGTTCGGTCCTGGGTCCTCTCCTGTTTGGCATCTACTTCTCTGAAGTGCAGGCCAACACAGAAGCTCTTTGGCTAACAAAGTTCGCAGATGACTGCAAACTGGGAGACATAATAGAATCACCTAATGATGTAGACATTCTACAAAAGGGCCTCACAGAGACAGATGCTTGGTGTCAAGGTCAAGACCTGAAGCTCAATGCCAAGAAGTACATTGTCATCGCCTTTGGGAAAAACTCGGTATCCATGAACTACCACATGGGCAGTAGTTCACTAAACACTGAAAGTATGATAAAAGACCTCAGGACACAGGTGGACAGTAGGCTCTCCTTTGATAACCACATCGCCACAGTAGTAAGGAAATCCTTCTATGTGGCACACTTTATCACAAAAGGGTTCTCCTCTAGAAAAAAGAGGTCATTGTTCCTCTCTACTCATCCCTCATCAGACCCATTATAGAGTACAGTGCCCCATTTGGCATGTATCTCACAAGACACCTACAACAATTGGAAAGGCTACAGAAATACCTCACTAAGAGGATTACCGGCCTCAAACAGATGCCATATGCAGACCGTCTCAAAAAACTCCAGCTCTACTCCATTGCATATCACCTACTCAGAGGCGATCTCTGTCTAACATACAAAGCAATGTCAAACCTAGAGCTGTTGGACATGCTACATTTTAAGAAATCTCAATCTTTCCGAAACACATGCTCCAGGGACCCAAATCTTGTCATCACAATAAATAGAACATGCTGGAGGGATAGATTCCTGTCCCAGAGACTTCCCATACTCTGGAACAAACTACCCATTCATGTCAAGCAAAGCTCCTTATTGGCCCTCTTTAAGAAAAATCTTGATGACTGGATGGGAAATAGAAAATTCACCCCGGGGATCACTTCTGTGGCACTGCTTGACAGGGGCACAGAAAAATAATTTTCTTGGGTGGCAAAAGCCAGGGAACTTTTATGGCTAGGCTTATATAGGCCCCAGGGCTGATAGCCTAGTACCTACCTACAAACCTATGAACCTACAGTGTTTGAGTCCAGCTACCTCAATAGCACTGTATTATTCACTGGAGATTTTCTCCCCACGATACTGGTAAAAAAGGGGCTTTTTCACTCAAATAGCATATTCTGGTTAACAGACAAAGTAAAAAATATTTGTCTGCTGTGTGACTCAATTAACGTAACCAGAGAGAGCTCCTGGGTCACCACCCTGAAAAAGGACACTTGTCTCCTGTGGGCTTGCCCTATCAACAAGCCACAAAAAATTGAGTATCTACTCCATTCATACATGTGTGCATGTGTTTCCACAGAATAGTGCTTGTTAACCAAGGGCAGCCAGTCATGCAAACGCACAAACACACACACACACACACACACACACACACACACACACACACACACACACACACACACACACACACACACACACACACCTACACTTGCCAAGCCATTCAATATACTGTGAAGAAATGACAGCAGTAGTCATTTTCTTACTTTCACAGATTAGCTCTGTCCCCACCAACTATATTCATTTGTTTGACTGTGTACTGCAACATCTGATTGTGAACAGATAAAGAAATAATAATGGTCACAGTAATGTATTTCAACTTGTTTCACACAAACATGCAGTAGTCTGCCAAACTTAGCCTGTCCTGGAAACAAAATAAATGAGTAGAGTTTCGTGTATCCAAATGTTTATAGTACAATGTTGATGGTTATTATGATGTTCTGTTCCTGAACATCTATAGAGTCATTTTACTATCTTGTAGTGTCAGTACTCTATCTGGATGAGTGCATTCTGCAAAGTCTGAAAAATGCTTTGTTGCAAGGATTACAGTTCCATAGCTATGAAGAAATTCCAGCTTATAATGACAATTTTTAAATGAAAAAAAGTTATTTTTCTAAGAGTACTGTGTTCTAGTACATTGCTCATAAGTTTTTTTATCTCCATATACTGGCTTTATCCATTGCTGGATCACAACAGGGATGACGCTAGTGGTGAATTTTGGTATGAGTGATTCAGGTCGCCTCCAAGGGTCTATGTCTAGAACAGAGCCCATGACCAGACACCCAATATACTGCTGCAGTCCTTCATCTAAAATTAAGTATTTTTATTTGCAAGAATTTCTTCTCATTTTAGTTAGCACATTGGTGAATGGTATGGTCCTGACTTTAGTGGCAGGACTATTTAGATTTGAAAAAACAGAGAAATGGATGCATTGCTGAAGCCGTTTGCTCATGTGCCATAGATGCTGTGCAATGATACTGATTTTTTACTGGTACATACTGATTTCAGCCTTTACCAGGATACCATGCTCAGGCAACAATTTCTTCCTGTTGCTCCCTTATTTTTTATCTGTTTTTTTTTTTTTTTTTTTGCAGATATTCAGGCTACAGCAGCCATAGCAGCCAATCAGGGTAAAAGGTCAGGTGTTTCCAATAAATAAATTTAAAAAATAGCCCGTGCACAGGAAACTGTTAGAAGAGAAGGAAGAAGTTAATTATTTCTTCTTCTTTCGGCTTTTCCCAGTTAGGGGTCGCCACAGCGAGTTAATGGTTGTGCCTAACTCCATGGTACTGAAGAGTATTTTCTTGTTTTTCTTTTTTTTTTTTAACTTTACAAAAGGCAGTATGATTCATCAGTAGAGAAAACCAGACTACTAAGCCTGGAGAAAGGACTACTTCATTGCATCCATTCAAGTAAGTAATATCCCTCTCAACTGTCCATGACTTAGCAGAATATCCTTGTTTGTACTTCTTATTTTTAGTTCTGTTCCTCATAAAATTAGTACTTTCTATAAAAGTATGCTAAAGCAAAACCTGTTATTCTAGCAGTATGCGTTTTCCTGGAGGATATGACATCTGAAACTTGAACGTCTATCATTATTTAGTGACAAACTCAGCAATTTACGAAAAAAAAAAACAATTTTACAAAGAACAGACCAAAAAATATGAAGCATTATCAGCCAACGTTCTGACTTCTTTTACAAATGAACTTCCTAATTAATAATGCAGTAAGAAAAGGTAAAAGGTGTAACTAACAAAATGACCACCAAAGAGTGTTTATCCAGGATGTCTCGCGATGGAGAAATTAATCTCTGTCACTTATTCATATTTTCATAACAGACAGGGTTATATGCTATTGAGAGGCATTGTGTAAAACATAAGAGACAGAAAAATAAATACATTGTTACTGTCAGTGTATAGTACACTGTACTGGAGATATTGTTAGTTGTCTGCTAATTATTATGATATTTTCAAAACCTAGTGATTTGCAAATGATTGCATCAGTTGAAACCTCAGGGGATATTGAAAAAAGGTGTCTTTCACTTTTGCATATTCTCTCTTTTGAAAATTTTCCGTAGTCATACCATGATAATAGACAAAAAGGGAATAAGAATAAATACTTGTTACTCAAACAAACTCCCAATGTATCCCATTAATTAAAAATGCTTTTGTAATTAAACACTGCTCTTCCTATCATACATCTGCCCTTCCCCAACTCAAGAGCTGAAACACGACTGTCTGGATGACTGCCTGTTTATGTGCTAGTGAAGCTGAAAACTGTTGTATATGTACCTGTACATAACTAGTTATACCTTTCTATGTGGGAACATTAACCCCTCGGGGCTCTCCTGAAAATGTGCCTAGGGCTGAGTGGGACTATCCAGTTAACATTTTTCAAATACAATAAAATGAAATAAATAAGTGTCTAATTCCAATATTTTATTTTTGCATGACTTCTGTATCTTTTTAGACTGAGGCATCCCCACTGGCTTCTTCTTCTTCTTTTGGCTGCTCCCATCAGGGATTGCCACAGCAGATCAACTGTTTCCATTTCTTCCTGTCCTCTGCATCTTGCTCTGTCACACCAACCACCTGCACATCCTCTCTCACCACATCCATAAATCTTATCTTAGGCCTTCCTCTTTTCCTGTTACCTGGCAGCTTCATCCTTAGCATCTTTTTCCCAATGTACTCTGCATCCCTCCTCAGCACATGTCCAAACCAACATAATCTTGCCTCTCTGGCTTTGTCTCCAAACCTTCCAACCTGGGCTGACCCTCTAATATACTTATTCCTAATCCTGTCCATCCTCGTCACACCCAGTGCAAATCTTAACATCTTCAACTCTGCCACGTCAAGCTCTGACTCCTGCCTTTTTGTCAATGCCACTGTCTCCAACCCATATAACATAGCTGGTCTCACTACCCTCTTGTAGACCTTCTCTTTCACTCTTACTGGTACTCGTCTGTCACAAATCACTCCTGACACTCTTCTCCACCCACTCCATCCTGCCTGTACTCTCTTCTTCACCTCTCTTCCACACTCACCATTACTCTGAAGTGTTGATCCCAAGTATTTAAACTCATCCATCATCACCACCTCTACTCCCTGCATCCTCACCATTCCTCTATCCTCCCTCTCATTCACACACATATATTCTGTCTTAGTCCTGCTGACCTTCATTCCTCTCCACCTCTCCCGGGTCTCCTCCACCTGTTCCCTACTCTCACTACAGATCACAGCGTCATCTATAAACATCATAGTCCACGGGGACTCCTGTCTGATCTCGTCTGTCAACCTGTCCATCACCATTACAAATAAGAAAGGGCTCAGAGCTGAACCTTGCTGTAATCCCACCTTCACCTTAAACGCATCCGTCACTCCCACCGCAGACCTCACTGCTCTCACACTACCCTCATACATATCCTGTACCACTCTTACATACTTCTCTGACACTCCCGACTTCCTCATACAATACCACAAATCCTCTCTAGGCACCCTGTCATATGCTTTTTCTAAATCCACAAAGACACAATTCAACTCCTTCTGACATTCTCTGTACTTCTCCAGCAACACTCTCAAAGCAAACATCGCATCTGTAGTGCTCTTTCCTGGCATGAAACCATACTGCTGATCACTAATCATCACCTCCCTTCTTAACATAGCTTCCACTACTCTTTCCCATAACTTCATGCTGTGACTGATCAATTTAATCCCTCTGTAGTTACTACAGCTCTGCACATCACCCTTATTCTTAAAAATCTGTACCAAAACACTTTTTCTCCATTCCTCAGGCATCCTCTCACTTTCCAAGATTTCTACCATGCTAAGGTTACTGGTCATGGTCGTAGTCACTTCTAGCTTTGTCCAGTCTGTGCCAGTATACCACAGTGGTAAAACTCCTGCTGTGTAATCTTACAGCTACTGTTTAATATATAACCATATAAAGGCATGTGTTAGAAGAGCCCCTGAGAGATGAATTAATGCAGCTCTCTCAAATGTCTTAGTGTTCCTCATAAAAACCGAACTGACATAGCTTTACTTAAACAATAAAAACCAATGTTTCAAAATCTCCAGTTCACTTTAACCTTTGTATTTCTTCCACCTTTTAAACATAATAATATCTATTTGTGGGTCTATAGCATAAGCACAAAAGTTCATATGTGCGACTACATATACGTCGACACATAAAATGCAAACACTGTAAACAGTGAACGGCCACATCCTCTAATTTTTTCCTAGCAAAAAATTTACACAGCCATTCGCAAAAAAAAAAAAGTTAGAAACCCCCCATACCCCCCAACTAAATATACCAACTCTGAGATCGCACTACAGTGAAGGAAAGGGCAACACCTGTGTAGCTGGTCAACTACCTCCTTGTCCTGTGACATATTCATTGAATCGCTTAAATGCATTTCGATGAATATGCTGCTCATTACGTGTTTGCTTTTCAGCCATTTCATGCTTATGATATAGACTCCCTATTTGTTAAGCAAATAGGCTCACTGGACACACAGTCCCTTTTCAGGGACATCCCAGTAGCAATATGTGGTTAAGTGACTTGTTCAAGGTCACACAACAGGCAAACGAGTTCTAAGAGAATCAAACCCTGAACCATTGGAACTCCAACTCTCAACCTTAACCACTGCACCAGCTTCTGGATAAACATCAATCATTTAAGTTGTGATACTGGCAAAAAAGTGCAGCCCATGGTAAAACTGTACCAGCCTTTCTGTACTAGTCCTACTACAAAAACAGACCGACAGAAGTGGAACTGCTGCCTTACTGGTTTTAGGTTATTATACTGGTGACTTATGAACAGGAGCTCTACCTTAACAGTTCATTGTTCTTCCTAGTGACTTGATGTAACCATTTAAATGAGCTATCATCTGTGGTCACAGTGAACTTCCTACTAGACAGGTGGTTCCATAACTTTAAAAATGCCTATAAAATCCTGAAAGATTCTTTCTCAGTAAAGTATAGTTCTTCTCTACTCAGAAGCCTATGGATGAGATATACAAGTGGACAAATATGTCAAGGAGAAGTAATCTAAGTATGGTTCCAAGGCCATGGCCTGAAGCAACTATCTGCATTACGAACTTGAGGCTATAATTAAGGCTGGGCAGTACAGGAGTTCATAGGTCCTTTCTAGGCATGCAGTCTGGAAGACAATTAACGAGCCAAGCCCAAATTTCTGACTGGCCCATACATTGTCTGGTTAAATGATTGCTCATTGTCACACAGCAGGCAAATGAAGGCTGTGATAAACAAACCCTGACCACAGGAAGTAGCTTGTCAACAATTCCCAGCATCAATCCTGTTTTGCCGCCTAAGGCTTTGTTAGACCTGGAAATCCTTTCACAAGGCAGAGTGCACATTCCTTGCAGTAAGGCAAGTCATCACTGTGTTGTAATGATGGAGTAACTTTCTGTAATGATGGAGTTACTTTCTATAATGCCTGCTGTACCAGTAAATGCTGTCAATTGTTTCTTGATTGACAGAATAAGTCACAGTTGGAATTAGTTGGCCTTGGCAAGCTTTGGTCAGATGCCACCACCTACCAAGCAATACCACAGGTGACATTTCTTAGCCTTGAATGCTAGACCTATTCTCACAACCCTGTTTAAGGTATCTGTTACAGGTTAAACAAGTTTCTTCCACAGTGTGCTCTAGGTGGTGATTCTGTCCATATCCACTTGAGTAAAGTCTCTACCGCTCGTCAGGATGTACTCAATCAGTTTACTTCATGAGGTTTCTAGATGTTTAGATTCCAAGGATCATCTGTATAATTTCATAATAAAAGGTAGCCTTTTTCTCCCTTCTACCTTGTCGCCCCCCCCCCCTCCAGTCTCTACTGTTCAACACAAGAAATGGAAGGTACACAATCACATCCAGACCACGTGGCACAAAACAAACTGCCCATACTCCCACCTCAGCAGGCAAAGCAGATTCTAATAGTTCAACTATCATCCTATCAGAGTACCGGCTGATCAGAGAAATAAGAAGACTTTGCTTTACAAAAGCAGTAAGACCTGACAGCATTAGCCCACAGGTGCTGATGATCTGTACCTCACAGCTTGAAGGAGTGCTAATCAGGAACTTCAACTTGAGCCTCAGTACCCATATGGTACTCATGTTGTGGAAAACATCTTGCCTTATTCTGGTGCCAAAGAAGGCACCCCCCAGGGATACTTCAAATTACAAACCTGTGGCACTGACATCACACTGCATGAAAGTCCTTAAGAGGCTGATCCTGGAAGTACTTCACCCCAGGGTCAGGTCAGAACTAGACCATCTTCAGTTCGCATACCAGTTGAAGATAGATGTCGAAGATGGCATTATCCACCTTATGAACGGAGTATACTGTCACCTGGACAAACCAGGAGGATCCCTCAGAATCATGTTCTCCAACTTCTCAAGTGCCTTTAATGCCATGCAACCAGACAGGCTGGGAAGTAAGCTGTCAGAGATGAAAGTAGATGCTCCTTTAGTTTCATGAATCCTGGATTATCTGACCAATATGCCCCAATATGTGTGACTGCAGAGCTGCGTGTCTGACACAGTGCTATATAGCACTGGAGCACCACAGGGGACAATTTTATCACATTTCCTTTTCACCCTGTATGCCATAGACTTCAGCTATAAGACTGAGTGCTATGATGACTCGGTCATAGTAGGAAGTATCAGGCATGGAGACAAGGAATACAGGAGGGTGGTGGACAGCTTTGTGAGCTGGTGTGAGATTAATCAGTTGCAGATGAACATCAGTAAAATGAAGGAGCTGGTAGTAAATCCAGAGAGATCACCATCTTGTCCCCTAATGACCCCTCTCTCAGTTGAGGGGGTTGATGTAGAGATTGTTCAGGACTACAAGTATTTGGGGGTGCACCGGGACAGTAAGCAGGACTGGTTCAAAAAGTCATATGGGGTACATAAAAAGAGTCAGAGTAGGCTGCACTTACTACAAAGACTAAGATCCTTTGGTGTCGGCAACATTATGCTGCATTTGTTCTATGAGACTGTAGTGGGCATTGCTATCTTCTTTGCAGTGATGCGCTGGGGTAGTAGCATAAAGAAGGCTGAGACAAACAGACACTAAATTGATAAAGAAGGCACCGTGGCTGAGAGAAGAATGTTGGCACAACTAAAGTCCATCATGGTAAATATTCACCACCTACTCAACAGAGTGGTGGATGGACAGAGAAGTTCCTTTAGCAGGAGACTACCGAACATGAAGTGCTCCACTGAACATCACAGGAAATCCTTCCTGCCCACAGCCATCAGACTATATAACACCTCCTACTGTCTTAGTACCACCCCTACTGCTGAAGGAGACCACAGAGTGCAATGTTAAACTCTTACCCATGTTTTTCTCGTTTCCCCCATCCTTTTTATCTCTTTTTAATAGTGCAATGTTAATCATTACTGCAATTACCATTTGTGCAATATTCTATATCCTAGTGTGCAATACCCCATATCTTAGAGTGACATGTCATTAACACGAAAGGCTCCCCCTTTCATGTCACTACTATATGTGGTATCAAATTCATCTAAAACATAGGCTATCTGCCCTAGGGCATTTATAAGCCTAGTCAGTTATGTTGCTGTTACACCCTTATGTTTGAAAGTAACAACATAAGTGAGTTTAGTATCTGTCATATACTAATTATCCCCCGTAAACCTGTGTTCTCCCATCCGTTGTGTCTATGTTTATCTGTGCAGTTGTAACATAAGCAATTTCTGTGGGATCAATAAAGTATTTACAAAAAAAAAAAAAAAAAAACAACAAGCAATCTCCATGGTATCCTCGAAGTCTGAAAACAACCTCTAAACAAGTATAGTGGGTCCAAAAACAAAACAATGTAAAACTGTGTGTGTGGAAGATTTTCAGGCCATATATCTCTAATTAATCACTGTATATTAATCAGATCAGACAACAGTAGTAGAAGTAGTGAACTTAAACATGTTAAACTTAATTTAACATGTGACACTGATGGGGGAAGGGATGTGAATCTAACATGTGACACTGATGGGGAAGGGATGTGAATTTAACATGTGACACTGATGGGGGAAGGGATGTGAATCTAACATGTGACACTGATGGGGGAAGGGATGTGAATTTAACATGTGACACTGATGGGGAATGTAGAAGGTTTTTAACATGTGACACTGATGGGGAAGGGATGTCAATTTAACATGTGACACTGATGGGGAAGGGATGTGAACCTACATGGTAGCTAGTAACACTGATGGGGAAGGGATATGAATTTGGTTCATAGGTTCATAGGTTCATAGGTTCATACTAGGCTATCTGCCCTGGAGCATTTGTAAGCCTAGCCAGAGTGTGTGTGGCTTTCACCACCCCTTAGGATGAGAATACTATACCCATTAGTTTGCTGTGCCTCTGTCCAGCAGTGATACAGAGATGATTCCCACGATCTCCCATCCACTCGTCAAGATTTCTCTTGAACAGAGTCAGTGAGGGGCTCTGCCTCACATGGACTGGGATTCCGTTCCATAGTGTAGGGAGTCTCTGGGTGATGAATCTGTCCCTCCAGCACATCCTATTTATATCCGTGTTGAGGTTTAAGTCTCTTGCTCTCGTGGCTCTGGTGGATTTGGATTTTTTGAGGTGGAGCATGTCCATTAATTCGGGTTGGACATGGCCTTGTATGTCAGGCACAGATCACCTCTGAGCAGACGGTATGCGACTGAATAGAGCTGGAGTTTCTTCAGTCGGGCATCATATGACATATGTTTGAGCCCCTTTATCCTTTTGGTGAGGAACTTTTGGGGTCTTTCCAACTGCTGCAGGTGTCGGGTAAGGTACATTCAATGGGGCGTTGTACTCAATCATTGGTCTGATAAGTGAAGAGTACAGGGGTACAATGACCTCTCCTGATCTGGATGTGAATCCCTTCATGATCAGGTGGGCAATGTAGAAGGTCTTCCTAACCACTTTGGCAATGTGAGTGTCAAAAGAGAGGTTACTGTCAACTTGGGTCCCCAGGTCCCTGATAACTTCTTCCGTGTTTAATGGATTACCACCTATGTGGCAATTAGGGGTTACCTTGTTTTTCCCAAAGGGTATGACTATACATTTTTGGCATTTATGGCTCTGGCACCAGTTATCCATTTCTATGAGACCTTTCTGGAGGATGTCTGTGTCATTATGGTGCCCAGTTTGCAGTCATCTGCAAATTTTGTCAGCCACAAACACCTTATGTTTGCCTACACTTCAGAAAAATAAATGCCGAACAAGAGGGGGCCCAGGACTGATTCCCTGGGACACTGGCCAGGACCGGGCTTAGAGTCTGACATGGCACCAGCAACTCTAATCCTGTGTGTTCTGTCCTTGAGCCAGTTTGCAACCCATCTTGTGACATATGGGTTTACATCTAAGCTGGTGAGCTTTTCTATGATGCCCAGAGTGGGGTATTGTGTTTTGCTAGGTCAAGGTAGGCTGTGTGAACTGCCTTACCCTCATCAATGGCCTTAGTGACTGTTTTGAGAGGCAGGATCTGCCCTTGACAAAGCCAAATTGGGTAGGATCCAGTGTCTGTAGGTCCCCAATGTCTTTATTTATGAGTTCCATTATGATCCTCTCCATAGCTTTGCAGACAAGGCTCGTCCAGCTTATGGGGGCGTATTTTCAGGGTCCAGAGAAGCACCACCTTTGTGGAGTGGGACCACAGACGCCATTCTTTATCCTGTAGTAAGGCTAAGATTAAACAGCAGCCTTATGTGTGGGTTTAGTTCCTCATTGAGTTCATGTAGCACACAGCCGGGGACACCGGCCGGTCCCATTGATGCTGTGTTTTTTGCTTTAGAGAGAGCAGCTCTCACCTGGGCATCTGAGATGTTTGGGAGGCTAGACTCTGGTGGGATAGATATTTCTCCTTTTGGGGGGAGGGAGGGGAGAAATTTGCACTGAACCTGTCTGCCAGTATTTATTTATTTTACATTTGTTGACCGGGCTAGTCTAGCTGGATATATGTCCATTTTCAGTAGAGGCCCGGGGAGAAAAGCTCCAAACAGGAAATTGACAAAGTTAAACTAAGCAATTCTACAGAATTAAAACTAGGCAATACTAAATAAATTGAACTAAGCATTTCTATACAGAAAATGTAAAATAAGCAAAATTAATTTTTTTTTTTTTTTTTTACAAAATCACACTAGAAAGTTATGAGCAATTATTAGATAAAGGGAATAATAAATGTATCTTATTCTCATTATAGGAGAGTAAGAGTAGAGTTGAAGGCAGTGTATGTTGGCAATGTCTGTGGGTTCAGTGATTTTTTTATCATTTTGGACTAATTCTGAGCATATCTGGGAGTTTCCACCCAGGTTTCTAACATAGCTAAAGAAGGCTTTATGATTGTCTTTTGTGTCATTAGCGATTTTTCTCTCAAAGTTGGCCTTGGATGATTTTATGAGTGATCGTAGTTTTTTGCTAGTATTGATCAGAGATGCCTTCCCTTTTAGGGATTTTGCTCTGTCATGTAGTAGCTTTCTCCTCTTGTTGTAGAGTTTGTTTATGGCTGGAGTCCACCAGACCGGCCTGCCTTTGGTGGAAAGGGTCTTGATTTTATTAGGGATTGCTTGATCCATACATTCCTGGAGGTGCTCGTAGAAGGCATTTGTAAGGGTTTCAACAGCGTGGGTTGTGGTTTCCACTGGCTCGTGGGGCCTTGAAGGATACCACTCCAGTCTTAAGAAGTGTGAAGTTTGCTTTTGAGAAGTTCTTCACTGTGGTCTTTTTGCTGGGGTGGGGGTGATGTGGATCTCCAGTGAGATTAATTTATGGTCTGATCTCACCAATGAGGGATATACTTCCAGTGTGGAGCATTTTGTCCCCATGTTTGTGATGATCAGGTCTAGTATATTTTCTCCTCTTGTGGGAATGGTGACTAGTTGTTCCATAGCATTTGAGTTTATGAACTCACTGAACCTTTGGGCTAGGGTGTTAGGGCTTGAGTAATGTTCCCAGTCTATGTTTGGGTAGTTGAAGTCACCCAATATGATGGTGTTTGGAGAGACATTCATACTCTCCAGTGTCTTCAGGAAGGCTGTGTGGGTTTCCTGAGTTTGAGAAGGTGGCCTGTAGCATGTTACAAACTGTAGGGCAGTTTTACCTATGGTTAATTGCACCTGGATGGTCTCCGATGCTTCGCCTGGAGGTGTGGGTATCCTTTATAAATATGGATACCCTCCTTTTGTGGTTTGGTCTCGATTTTGGGGCCGGAACGCATGATATGAGGTATAACCTGATAGTGCTGGGGTGCTCTCAAGAGCCTTGAACCAGGTTTCAGTCACAGCATAGACATCGATGTTCTCCATACTGAGGAGGGCTTCTGAGTAGGCATCTTGAGGTTTAGACTTCTGGCATTGAGCAGTATTACCCTTAGTTTTTCTCCATTTTTGTTTTCTAGGGCAGTAGGTTTATCATTTGAGCCTTGCCTAAAAAAGGCACTATGGGGGTGGTGTTTAACTTTAGGCCATGGCTTTGGCATCAGTTATCCGTTTCTATGAGACCCTTCTGGAGGATATCTGTGTCTGATGTGTTTTCAACTATGGCGCCCAATTTGCAGTTATCTGCAAACTTTGTCAGCCATAATCCTCCTGTGTTTGCCTGTACTTCTGAAAAGTAGATGCCGAACAAGAGGGGGCCCAGGACTGAGCCTTGTGGGACACCACTTGTGACCAGCTTGAGTCTGACAGCCAGCCACTCTGACCCTGTGGGTTCTGTCACGTAGAAGCTTTGCAACCCATCTTGTGACGTATGGGTTTACGTTGGTGAGTTTTTCTATGATATCCGAGTGGGGGTATGTGTGGCTCGAAAAGGTCAAGGTAAGGTAAGCTGTGGACTGCCTTGCCCTGTCCAATGGCCTTGGTGACTGTTTCAAAATCAACCAAGTTTAAAAGGCATGATCTGCCCTTGACAAAGCCAAACTGGGTTGGATCCAATGTCTGTAAGTCCCTATGTCTTTATTTTATGAGTTCCATTATGATCCTCTCCAGCTTTGCAGACTAGGCTTGTCAAGCTGATGCGCGGTAATTTCCAGGGTCAGTGGAGGCACCGCTTTTTGAAGTGGGACCACAGTTGCTGTATGCTACTCCTTGGGTAATGTGATCCTGAGGTGAGGCTAAGATTAAACAGCTGCCCTAACAGCGGGTTTAATTTCTCATTGAGTTCGTGGAGCACACAACCGGGGGACACCATCTGGTCCCATAGATGCTGTGTTTTTTGCTGATGTGTTTTTTTGCCTGAGAGCAGTTTTCACCTGAGCATTTGAGATGTGTGGGAGGCTACAATCCACTGGGATAGATATCTCTCCTTTGAGGAATTAGCACTGAACCTGTCAGCCAGTATGTTGGCAATGTCTGTTGGTTCAGTGATTTTACATCATTTTGAACTAATTCTGAGCATATCTGGGAGTTTCCTCCCAGGTTTCTAACATAGCTAACATAGCTAAAAAGGCCTTATGATTGTCTTTGAGTCCTTAGCGACTTTTTTCAAAATTTGCCTTGGATGATTTTATGAGCGAATGTTTTTACTTATAGTGATCAAGGGTGTTTTCCTTTTTTTTTGCCTTTGCTCTATCTTGTAGTAGCTTTCTCCTTTTATTGTAGAGCTTGTTAATGGCTGGGGTCCACCAGACTGGGCGCTTGCCTTTGGTGCAAAGAGTCTTGTTTGGGATTGCCTGATCCATGCAGTCCTGGAGGTGCTGATAGAAGGCATTTGTAAGTGATTCAGCTGTTTGGGTAATGGTTTCCGCTGGCTCGGGGGCCTTGAAGGAAACCACACCAGTCTTAAGAAGTGTGAAGTTGGCTTTTAAGAAGTTTTTCACTGTGGTCTTTTTTATCTGGAGTGGGGGTGGGATGTGGACTTCCAGTGAGATTAGTTTATGATCTGATCTCACCAATGAGGGGTACACCTCTGGTGCTGAACATTGTGTCCCCATGTTCGTGATGATGAGATCTAGTATGTTTTCTCCTCTTGTGGGGATGGTGACTAGTTGTTCCATGGCATTTGAGTTTATGAACTCTAGGAACCTTTGGGCTAGAGTGTTGGGGCTTGAGTAATGATCCCAGTCTATATTAGTAGTTGAAATCACCTAATATGATGGTGTTTGGAGATACATTTATCCCTCGAGTGTTTTCAGGAAAGCTGTGTGAGGTTCCTGAGTTTGAGAGGGTGGCCTGTAACATGCTACAAATTGCAGAGCAGTCTTTCCTACGGTTAATTGCACCTGGATGGTCTCTGATGCTTCTGTGCGTTGCCACCAAACTGGAGGTGTGGGTATCCTTGATGAATATGGATACCCCCTCCTTTCTTTGTGTGGTCCGGGTTTTGGGGCCGAACGCATGATATGAGGTAAAACCTGATAGTGCCGGGGTGCTCTCAGGAGCCTTGAACCAGGTTTCAGTCACAGCACAGACATCGATGTTCTCCATACTGAGAAGGGCTTAGAGTGCGTGCATCTTGAGGTTTAGACTTCTGGCATTGAGCAGCATTACCCTCAGTTTATTTTCTTTTATGTGTTCTAGGGTGGTAGGTTTAGAATTTGAGCCTTGCCTAAAAGGCACTATGGGGTGGCAAGAGCCTTGCTATATCCGAAGCCCCAGGGTGACAGCATGTCATCCCAGGCAGACAGACATTGGATCCCCTTTGAATGACACCAGTAGTTAAGCCAATTGTTAAAACTGATCATTTTGTCTTTGTACTGTGGCATCATTCTTGGTGAAGGTAGGATACTGCTCAGGGTCAGGGTCATACCTGCCTGGGCTACATAATCAGAGAGCTCCTCATGTCTCTTTTCATGTAGTCCAGGAGAATGCCTCTCAGTCATTCACACCAGCATGGACAATGACTGAGTCATACTTGTACTTGCTGTTGAGTGACCTGAGTGCTTGCATATGTGGGCGCGGCTACCCAGCCTCCAGCAGCTTACTGTGACCTTCTCCTTACTCAATCTGGTGAGTGGGATGTCAGTGTGTCTGACTATGGAGTCACCTATGACAAGTGTGTCTGGCATTGTGTTTGGCCTTAAGGGCTGTGACTGTTTGGCACACTGACTTTGTGGTCTATGTGGTCATCTAATACATTGGCTATAGTCAACAGTGTACCTGTGTCAGGTGTTGCTGTTACATATGTGGGGTAACAACATAAGTGAGTTTAGTATCTGTCATATATAATTATGTAACATTTGTGTTTGGTCTACGTTGTGTCTATGTTTATCTGTGCAGTTGTAACATAAGCAATTTCTGTGGGATCAATAAAGTATTTACAAAAAAAAAAAAAAAAAAAAAAAAAACAACAAGCAATCTCCATGGTATCCCGAAGTCTCAAAACAACCCACTAAACAAGTATAGTGGGTCCAAAAGCAAAACAATGTAAGAAACTGTGTGTGTGGAAGATTTTCAGGCCATATATCTCTAATTAATCACTGTATATTAATCAGATCAGACAACAGTAGTAGAAGTAGTGAACTTAAACATGTTAAACTTAATTTAACATGTGACACTGATGGGGGAAGGGATGTGAATTTAACATGTGTACCAATGACACTTTGTTTTACAGCACAATAAACCACTCCCTTGCCTGATAAAAAGTATATATATATATATATATATATATATATATATATATATATATATATATATATATGGGTACCTGTCAAATCTTCGAACGCTCAAAATTTCGAATGTTACATGGTAGAGATCAAACGTTTGAAATTTGGAGTGCTCGAAGATAGACTTTCTATGGCATCGAATGGTGCAGATAGAGAATTTCCCTTTTCTGCACTGAAGTGCAGTCCCGGAGTTGGTATATTTAAGTAGGGGAGGTGTGGGGGGTGCAGGGGTGCTTGCCCCCCTACCTACACTGTTAAAGTGTTTTCCAAATGTCGAACATTTGGTCTCGACCATGTACTGTTCGGCATTTTGGATGTTCGAACATTTAACATAGATCCATATATATATATATATATATATATATATATATATATATATATATATATATATATATATATATATATATATTTGGAAAGCTTGTGAGGAAACTATTACTCTATTTCTATTTTTGTTTTACTTGGATTGCTTGCCTGTGTACTTAATAAAGGATTTTCGACTGGAAACAGACTGCCTGCCTTGCTTGGATTACTTTTGAATACTTAGTAATTCTATACAATTATATATGTTTTATTTATTTATTTTATTTTTACTTAAGACGAGTTTAAGTTAGCTACTTCTACTACTATTGTCTTATCTGATTAATATACAGTGATTAACGAGATACATGGACTGAAAATCTTCCACACAGAAGTTTTTTACACTGTTTTATCAATAAAGTATTTCTGATTCTGAGCATACTAACTGCAAGCAGTCCTGTAATAAATCAGCAGTGGACAAGAATTTGTCCACTCCCAGCTTCTATATGGATTCATTTGCTTTATGCATGGTGCAAGCATCTGACTCTATAATTATTCTTTGTAGTCCACAATCAACTAGCTCTACCAATTAAACTTACGGACTGCCGGACTCTTGGGTTAAAACCCATAGCCATCATCTACTGAAGTTCCTCTGATATGGCATATTTAAGTTTCTTGGATATTTTCTTGGGTGTCTGTCATGCTGGTCTTTGTACCCCTGTATCCACATGAGGCTGTGACAGCTGGATGCACCCTTCCTTGCCAGGGAAATTCTACCCAAACTTCTAGAACAGTCTTCAGTTTCTGAATGAGCGTGAGCAAGTCTGACATTACAGCATCACTCAGTGAGACCTCACACTTTACCTCACTGAGGAGATTATTCAGGGAATCCCCTGTGGTCCCACAAACATCCAGAGTAGCTCACAGTCCTGGGAATCTCATGTGGTCCCACCAACATACTGTATAGAGTACCTTATTGTCCCATGAATCCCATGTGGTCTGACTAACATCTAGCCCCGTGATGGCGAACCTATGATACACATGTCAGAGGTGACACGCCACAATGTTTTGGGTGACAGACCAGTGTTCATCACAGTGGCATAGCTAGTGGGGGTGAAAGGGGTGGTCTGCCCTGAGTGGCACTTGATAAGCTGTTCTGTTTTTTTTTTCCTCCTGCAAAGCCGTTGTGTTTTTTTTTTGGCCTGGTGGTTAGTCAGGTGGTGCCATGGTGGCTTCCTGTTTGGCTAAGTTGCACACCATGACACACACATGCAGGCAGCAGCAGCAGGCCAGCAGGGAGCCCTTTAATGGTCACGCAACCACACACCTAGAATTGGAACAGTACAGGAAAATAGCAGCAGGAACCCCGGGCCAAGAATATAAATATAAAGAACAGGTACGTAAGTAATTGATTTATTTTAATAAACATAGGAGTGCATCAAAACATTTTACTGAAGGGGTCGCTTGGGTGAATGTTTAATTTTGGTGCTTGTACACATACTAGGAATGTTGCTGAAGGGGTCGCTTAAGCAAATGATTCATTTTGGTGCTTGTGCATACACAATACAAACTAATGAAGGGGTTACTGGGGAACTAATTCATTTGTGTGTCAGGGAAGTGCTTTTGCATAATTGGACAAACAAGTTTGTAGATTGTAACTCCGGTATCAAAGGTGAGTCATCACTTTTAACAATGGATGTGAGTACCCTCCTTTTCACTTTTTGTATGACTATGATGTGGATTATGTTTCATTTTGTGAGGGGGGGTGGCATACTCAGTCAGCCCCAGGCGACAGAAACTCTAGCTAAGCCACTTGTTCACCAACACCCGGATTACCAAAGAAACAGAATAAAAATATAAGAAATATATGACCCTGCTCTTATCTATTAAAACTCAGCAACAAAAAAGTCATTAATTGATGTTAATCAAATCAAATGCAATGTGTTCCATATTTTTTCAGTTCAATTCAAAATTACTATTAAAAGTAGGGTAATTTTTTGGTGCACTGTTTTAAGCCCAATTATCAGTGCCCATATTGTTTTCTCTATTGTAAGTTTGTGATTTTTCTTTTACTTTTATAATACATAGTAGCACACATGACTGGACTCTAAAAATAAATGAATATGTAAAGAATTGTTTCTCTTTTGTCTGTTGGGGGGGGGGGGGGCAAGGATGACACTCCAGCAGAGTCAAGATATGCATTTTTCAAATTTTTGACATTCCGAGCCCAAAAGGTTCGCCATCACTGATCTAACCTGATTGTCCAGGGAATCCCTTGTGGTCCCACCAAAATGTAGAGTAGCTTATTTTACTGGGAATCCAGTGTGATCTCACTAACATCTAGAGTAGCTTATTATTCTGGGAATCCTATATGGTCCTACTAACATCTAGAATAGCTTCTTGTTCTGGAAATCCTGTGTGGACCCACTAACATATAGTCTGATTGTCCAGGGATTCAAGTCTCAACAACATCTAGAGCAACTTACTGTCCTCGGAATCTCATGTGCTCCCACCAACACATAGATTATCTTATTGTCCCACAAATCCCCTGTGGGTCCACTAGCAACTAGACTGATTGTCCTGGAAATTCCATGTGGTCCCACTAACAGGTAGAGTAGTTTATTGTTCAGGGAATCCCTTGTGGTCCCACTAAAATCTAGAGTAGCTTACTTCCCTGGGAATCCCAAGTAATCCCACTAACATCTAGACTGATTGTCCAGGGAATCCCCTAAGGTCCCACCTCACAGTCAGTGCATATATGGAGGACTTATTATTCACTGAAGGGCTTATAAAATAGAGAAAATTCAAACTTGGTACCTGCTTCTTGTGTTTGTTATTACAGATATCTAAGAAGGACACCCCCTTTGCTGTCAACAAATGCACATAGACTAGTTGTGGGTTTTATTTTGCAAGGGGTATTTTCTATTGTTTGGCTTATTCCAATGTTGGGATAACTTTAAGTATACCTGCTGATAAATTTGTAAAATATATGAACTAAATTACTTGTGACTACTTACATTTGTTGTTCAGGAAGTCTGTATGGCTATAAACAAGGATAAACAAAAACATATTTATTTAACATTTGTTAACCAGGGGTGGATGGCTTTGGGGACTCTTTTCAGCTATGATTTGGACCAAGGTGGGCAAAACAAGCTACACACATGAAAAATATAACAATAAATTATGAAATACATTGAAGAAACAGGGTTAATACAAAAAAAGCAAACATTTACAAAATGCATTAAGTACAGAAGTAAAGTTTAGTAGAAAACTTTATATCTACTGTAAAATACATAGGTTCATAGGTAAGAACTAGGCTAGCTGTCTTTGTCCATAGGTTCATAGGTAAGTACTAGGCTATCTGTCTTTGTTCATAGGTTCATAGGTAAGTACTAGGCTAGTTGCCCTTGTTCATAGGTTCATAGGCAATATTAGGCTAGCTGTCTTTGTTCATAGGTTCATAGGTAAGTACTAGGCTAGCTGTCTTTGTCCATAGATTCATAGGTAAGTACTAGGCTAGCTGTCTTTGTTCATAGGTTCATAGGTAAGCACTAGGCTAGCTGCCCTTTTTCATAGGTTCATGGTTGATAATTATATATTACCTCTAATGAAAATAACTGGGGTCATACCATAGATATTTTGACGGGACCCATGATAAAGCATGTAGGAACTGTGTCTGTTCATTGGTAGTATAAGTGGGCAGTCCTGGGGTAAATTTTCTGTTTCCCATCCACAGAGGTAAGTTGTGCTAATAAAATATGCTAATAAAAGCCTCAAACATAATGCAGAGTGATACAGTCAGAAGAGCTTATTTACAATAGCATTGGCATGAAATAAGCTCATCATATCATGGATTATTGTAATAATAATAATAATAATAATAATAATAATAATAGCAATAATATAATAACATGCATAGTCAACAACTTTCTTTATGTAAAGTATCTGTTGGAGCTGTGTTACTCCTCACTTCTTATGAAGAAAAGAAAATAAAATAAAATAAAAGAAAAGAGTACGGGAGAAGAAGTGGTGAGAAATTCTTAAGATCTGACCCCCTTAGGAAGGATGCACCAGGAGATTGGTAAGAGTGGACTAAAAGTATATAGAACTGAAGGGGAGGGCAGCTCAGGGAGGGATAAAATATATTAACCTGTACCTCTAGGGAGGGATAAAATATATTACCCTGTACCTCCAGGGAGGGATAAAATATATCAACCCATACCTCTAGGGAGGGATAAAATATATTAACCTATACCTCTGGGGAGGGATAAAATATATTAACCCATACCTCTAGGGAGGGATAAAACATATTAATCTGTACCTCCGGGGAGGGATAAAATATATTAACCCGTACCTCTGGGGAGGGATAAAATATATTAATCTGTACCTCTGGTGAGGGATAAAATATATTAACCTGTACCTCTAGGGAGGGATAAAATATATTAACCTATACCTCTGGGGAGGGATAAAATATATTAACCTGTACCTCTTGGCAGGGATAAAATTGTTTTTTTTTGTCGGATTTATGAGCAGTTTGCACACGTACACCCGTAATTGACTAATAGTAGCATACAATACATTGATACTACTATCATAACAATGTTAAAGTTAATGTATACAAATAGGTTTAAAATCATTAATAGTTACTTGCAACTAATTTGCATTAACAATCATTTTAATTGTATCGGTATTAAGTTTAGTTTATTTTATTTATTATTTTTTATACATTACATAGTTTAACATACCACATAGTCAATAGTTTAATATTATATAATGCATTTAGAAGATGTTTTTATGTAAGGATATGACACATTGTTAAAAACAATTGAGAGAAGCATATATATATATATATATTTTTTTTTTTCAATTAGTACGAAGATATGAACAGGGTATCAAATTGTATTATATTAAATTAAGTGTGAATACAATGCATATATTCAATGTAGTAAGCGATTATCAGGAAGAGGTTTAGCGTGTTGTTGTGTTTAGTATTGGTTGGTACAACACTCATTTTTTAGCACTCTAGCACTTTAAATGCAAAAAGTTTTTTTAAATGAATTCGCGCCAAAAAGGTTATTTAAATTGGCGCATTGATCATTTGTATGAGTTCTGAAGAAGCCTAAGGATTGTAGGTGAAAGCGCTTAACTCATACGGCTATTGTAATAGTAAACATTTATGTTATGCTTCAATAAACGTTCCTGTGGTCGTACCATACTGTGTTCCCTCTATTGTTACGAGAGAAGATAGCACAGTATTATTGTTTTACAAGTAGTTTTTTCCTCGCAACGTTGTTTGGTTCAGCAGTTGTTATGGAGGGGGAAACAGTGTTTTCGACCACTGTTCAGGACGAGACACCTGGTTTATCCAATGGAGGTACCCGTGACGGGGAATTGGCGCAAATTAGAGGGGAATTGAAGCTTTTGACTAACACGCTAACCTCTTTTATGCTCAAAGTGGAGGAAGAATTTAAGAATATCAGTATCAGTGGTATTCGTGACACGAACCAAGCTAGCCATATAAATAAAGACCTTAATAAGGGTTTTAAGGAGCAAACAACTAGACCCTTTAAAGACACGGTTAACCCAATTTTCACTTGCGGTAACAAACAAAAAGACTGTATGCATAAGAGTGACACTAGCCTTCATGCTAGTCTCAAAATGCAGCTTGGTGCAAGTGAAGTGGTTAATAAAGGAAAAACTAACAATGGCTTAACCGGAAGGCTTGATTCCACACCAGGAAGTAATTCGGAAGGGATAACATCTTCTAAGCGCATTTACCAATCAGGGGATAGTGCCGATATTGATTTACCGGCTGGGCAGGGTTCCAAACACGCTATGGATATTATTGGAATGGATTCTACTGGTTTCACGTTCGATTTTTCCATCTATGACTTTGAGGAGGAGGAAGAATTTATGTCACGAACCGGGACAAAACACAAGCGTGTAAAGCCTGTTAAGACCTACGCTCATTCAGTAGGTGTTTCAATGGCTAACAAAGGTACTGAAGCAAAAGCTTGCAAACATATTAAGACTAAGAATGACAATAGCAACAAAGGTTATTTGAGCAATTTTTTAAATAGTGACTGTAATTTCGATCACTTTAAGAAGGGGAATGAAAGAGTCCCCATTAACAAAAATGTATATAATTTAGCTTTAAAAGATAAAATTTACAAGTTGGGTGACATTATGTGCAAACTGGACAATTTAAAAATTGAAAATGCTTATTTAAGCAAATGTTTAGTTTTAAAGGTGGTCCCTATGGGACTACGATTTTTTAAGACACCATTAGGTATTAGTATTAATGAAACTGTTTTGAATGATTTTAATGTTTTTTTTGATGAATGTGGATTTAAATTTATGAGGATGTTAATTAAATACAATGATGAAGCACTATCACAACTCATCAATGAGGCAGAGAAACTAAATGGAGAGATAGAAAGTGACTTATTGTTTGAGGAATGGAAACATTTGTACTGTAAGCAGTTTACTATTGTGGAAAAGAAATCATAATTGACACATGACAGAAAAAGCAAAAAATAGAGATATTGTACAATATGAAGAAAATAGGGTATACAGATGGAGCATGGATAGGGTTAACAAAACTAATAAGGATTTTAGATTTGACAAACAGGGTTATGAACAAGAGATAGTGAATAATGGTACCAGGGGTGAATTTTATGAAGAAGGTAGCTATGAACAATATGACAATCAGGATGGACTCAAGCAAAATTTTCAGAGGAATTGGAATCCTCAGTATTGGAAGGGAGAAGGCTTCAAGGGGAGGAATTACCGCCGCCGTCAGTATTCACAACCAGTGTATTACAGGTAATACAACAGGAATTACCAGTAAAAAACAACAGGTTTAGCAAAGATGACGTAGAAACAGGAAGTGTAAAGAAAACAAATGACACTTATAAGGGTGGTGAGTTTAAAATCTATAATTTCACCAGTTTTAAAGTTGAAGATGTTCATTACAAATTGTTATCTAGAGGTATGAAATTCATACCTACCCCAAATTACGGTTTGGTTGACCACTTAATAGAAACCAAATTATTTACACGCAAATTGAATCTATCTATTATGCTTCAGAACAATACTAATAACAAAAATATTACAAGGGTGGGAGAAGACAATAAGTTAAAATCTAAAAGTACTTTTGTTCCACATATGAACCAAGTGGTAGAACTGTTTGAAAAACAAGTATCAAGAGACTTGTACAAACTGGCCGATACAGTCAAAAATACTAAACATAGGGACAACCTATCTAAGGAAGAGAGAAGTGAGTTACATAATTTAAGGAAAAATAACAATATACGTATTATGAAGCCTGACAAGGGAGGGGGGATGGTCATTTATGACCAAATGGAATATATGACCAAAATACATTCCATCCTTACTGAAACAGGTAATTATACTACGATATCTTTGAATGAAATTAATATTGCCTATCAGAGGATTAGTTCTTATTTAGAAGAATTTTGGATAGATAATCGAATTAATAATGACTTATATAAGTTTTTAAATGTACTATATCCAAAAATGGCGACATTAGTGGGCATACCAAAGATACACAAGGATGCAGCCAACCCCCCATTCAGACCTATAGTGTCAGGCACAAAAGCTAAAACATTTCCGTTAGGCAAACTTGTGGATGTGTGGTTAAAAGAGATATATAAAGGTATACCACATTTGTTGAAGGATTCTTGGGATTTTTTAAGAACATTCCCTACAAGTATTGACACCAACAACCTTTTATATGTAACTATAGACGTAATTGATTTGTACTCCTGTATACCTAGTGTACAGGGGTTAATTATGTTTTGTGAAAGCATTAGGAAACATACCTCATTAGAATGGGACAGAATATGTCTAATTATGGATTACATGTCTTTAGTATTGGAAAACAATTTTATATCATTTGAAGGAGAATTTTTCAAACAATGCAAGGGGGTGGCTATGGGCTCAGCCAGTGCCCCTATATACGCCAACCTTGTTATGTTATATTGGGAGGAAGAAATTTTATTCAAGAGTGATTACTACACTTATATCTCCCATTATACGAGATTTTTGGATGACATATATATCCTGTGGAAAGGAAGTATGGAAGACCTGAAAGAATTTATGTCATTCATAAATAACAGTAGTGATTTTTTGAAATTCACTTATGATATTAGTAGGGCTGGTTTACCATACCTTGATACTATTGTCACTAATGATGAAAAAGGTTTTAAATCTAATATTTATAGAAAAAATACTTTTTCTAACGATTATTTACAATATGACAGCAATCATCCCAGGAAAATGTTACGTAACATATTTAAAGGTCAACTCATTAGAGCGGCCAGAATGACCTCTAGGTATGAAGATATGATTTCAGAAATAGAACATATAACAAAAATGTTTAAGGAGAGGAAATACAACAATTCTATGTTACGAGATGTTCAAAAGTATGTGATATCTCAGAGGGAAACTAAATTTTGTCCAATATTTGGAGAGAGTTTACCAATGGACAGTGAGATTGTAACAAACTCCATAGACAAATACAAAAAGGCTTTTATTTTGCCTTACACACCATATGTTAATACAGTGAAGGAGATTTTGTTTAAACATTGGAATATATTTTTGGTAAATCCTGATTTAACAAAGATTTTGGGAGAGAAACCTATTATTGTTTATAGGATGTCACATAATTTGAAAAGAATTTTAGAATCTGGGAAAGGTGCTAAACATAACAGTGGATCAAGTGAATCAGCAGTATCCACCAAAAAATGTGGAAATTGTAATCAATGCAGATTCATCATGTGTCAAACAGAAATCATATTAGGGAACAGTAACAAGACAGTAATTAGAAGTGTGAAGGGGAATTGTAACACAAAGAATGTGGTTTATATAGCAAAATGTGACTTGTGCACTGCTTACTATGTTGGGAAAACAGAGAGGGCCTTCAAAAAAAGAATTTATGACCATTCTTATTGTATTAAAAAGAAGGACGTTAACAATGCTTTGTATAGGCACATTGAGAGACATGGTGACCAACATAGATTTAAATTTACTATTATAGATCACATCAAATCGGACACTATGGGGGGTAATTTGAAGGAAACATTAAGCTACAAGGAAGTATGGTGGCAATTATACACCGATGCAGCCACCTTACCGGGACTAAATGATACAATAGCTATTAAACCCTTATTGTGTAGATAAATTAAACAAATACATAAAACATTAGTCAATAAAGAACAAACAAAAAAACAAAAAACAGAAAATAAGTAATTTATATTTCTTAGTTATTTTTTCTCCCTTCATAATATATGATTGCAAGAGTAAATTTAGTTTACACACAGTAGTATTTAATTAATTTAGACTCTAATAATGCTTTCATATATTAGAATTTCTAATAAAATAAACACATTATTGTCAAAAATTAATTTATAATAAATATACATTAATAAATTACAGTTTTTAGCATCAACAGTTTTAGAGAAGATATAAATTATATTTTAAAAAAAAAAAAAAAATTTTTAAATAATTTAATAATTTAAATATTAGATTGGCAAGTAATATCTATATAATATAAAATAGTGGTAATTCAACATTTTTGTCAGATTTATGAGCAGTTTGCACACGTACACCCGTAATTGACTAATAGTAGCATACAATACATTGATACTACTATCATAACTATGTTAAAGTTAATGTATACAAATAGGTTTAAAATCATTAATAGTTACTTGCAACTAATTTGCATTAACAATCATTTTAATTATGTCGGTATTAAGTTTAGTTTATTTTATTTATTATTTTTTATACATTACATAGTTTAACATACCACATAGTCAATAGTTTAATAATATATAATGCATTTAGAAGATGTTTTTATGTAAGGATATGACACATTGTTAAAAACAATTGAGAGAAGCATATATATATATTTTTTTTTCAATTAGTATGAAGATATGAACAGGGTATCAAATTGTATTATATTAAATTAAGTGTGAATACAATGTATATATTTAATGTAGTAAGCGATTATCAGGAAGAGGTTTAGCGTGTTGTTGTGTTTAGTATTGGTTGGTACAACACTCATTTTTTAGCACTTTAGCACTTTAAATGGAAAAAGTTTTTTTAAATGAATTCGCGCCAAAAAGGTTATTTAAATTGGCGCATTGATCATTCGTATGAGTTCTGAAGAAGCCTAAGGATTGTAGGTGAAAGCGCTTAACTCATACGGCTATTGTAATAGTGAACATTTATGTTATGCTTCAATAAACGTTCCTGTGGTCGTACCATACTGTGTTCCCTCTATTGTTACGAGAGAAGATAGCACAGTATTATTGTTTTACAAGTAGTTTTTTCCTCGCAACGTTGTTTGGTTCAGCAGTTGTGAGGGATAAAATATATTAACCTGTACCTCTAGGGAGGGAAAAAATATATTAACCTATACCTCTGGGGAGGGATAAAATATATTAACCTGTACCTCTTGGCAGGGATAAAATATAATAACCTGTACTTCCAGGGAGGGATGAAATATATTAACCTGTACCTCCAGGCAGGGATAAAATATATTAATCCTTTACCTCCAGGGAGGGATAAAATATATTAACTTGTACCTCTGGGGAGGGGATAAAATATATTAAAATGTACCTCCAGGGAGGGATAAAATATATTAACCTGTACCTCCAACGAGGGATAAAATATATTAACCTGTACCTCTGGGAGGGATAAAATATATTAACCTGTACCTCCAGGGAGGGATAAAATATATTAACCTGTACCTCTGAAGCAAGTACATATGCTTTGTTCAAGCAAGTCAGAATGAAGTGACTTTTTGAATGAGACAAGCTTATCTGCCACATGATACATTTGGGTAGAGAGTTCCAGCAAGCTGGAACCAGTTCAATTAAGGATCTTGCACATATAGCAAAAGTAAAGAAAGGTTTGGAAGGAAGGACAGATTTGGAGTCTTGAAGAAAGTAGGTGGAGGTTTTGAAACACAATGAGTACAGAGAGCGAGCAGGATGCTTGGTTAAGAAGTTTATTTGTATTAAGGAGTAGATTAGCCATATCACTAGCTGGCAGACATTTTACTTTGAAGAGAAGGATGCAACGGTATTTAAATCTACTAGAAAAGTTTTAAAGGAGGATTTGAATTCTAGCTTTTTGTAGCTGGGTGGTATTTGTTTGATGAGCCCAGGGCTGTTATGGGTGATCCACATTCAAGTCTGGGTTGATGAACATTTAAAGTTCTGTCACAAAGAGCCTCTGCTGTAAGAATATGAGGCATTCTGCAACAAGACCAAGTTGAGACAAAACTAAAAAAAAAAACATAGTACAGCATTAGTGACACATCCTCACAGGTGTCAAAGCAGATTCTTTTCTTCCACAGTCTTTGCAGCTTAGCTTTATCAGTAGCAGTAATTAGTGGTGTGGTTTAGGAATGCAGAGTTTCTGCAAGGTGTACAGTCTAAGCCTTAAAGGAAAACTCCACCTTCTCCTATAGTTTAACTCAACTCTTTTTTGCACCCTACAATATTTTTCCAGTTTTGGGAAGGCACCAGAAACCTGCTTGTACTTTATAAAACTTTCATTTCTTTGTCTTGGAATGAAAGGCAGGGAAAGACCTGCCACTTTTTTATATACTTAACTTCTGACATAATTTACAGAGGAATTTTTCTATACCTGCATGATGTACCACATTCACAGAGAAATTTGCTGTCAGGAAATGCTGATAATCTTACAGGGGTAATTCATCCTGCTGATGTCAAGAGGTCAACAGTTGTTGTAAAAAGGCAAAGATGTGAGACACTGTTTTCCACTGTCTTTATTGCAGAGAGGAATAGAACTTACGGTTATTCACAGCCTTTCATAGCAAAACAGAGCAATTAGATCAGTTAATGGTTCAAAGGCAGTTGTCTCCTCTTTTGACAAATTTTATGAGCAACATCATAGTATTGAATGCTATGCTTTAAACTTTAAATGTTTGCTGTTTATACTACTTTTCATTTTAAGATGACTTAAGTGTAGTATCAAAGATGTCTGTGACATTTAGAGAAACATCATAAAATATTTTGTCTTGTAATTCTTGTAAAGTAGAAACACATATAGCAAAGTGTGGGGGAGGGGAATGTCAATTCATCTTGGATTACAAAAGGATACTTTGAACAAAGGCTTGCAATTTAGCTCCTTTTTTGGTTGCAGCTGTATAATTCATTAGCATACTGTAAAACAACCCCTGAGACACACACACAAATGAGAGCCGTTCAAGAAAAAAAAAAGAAACAGTCCTGTTACAGAAGGTATATAAGATGACAGTGACTGACATTAATCTCATTATATGTCAATGACACGAGAATACATCATTACTTCCTTATGTCGATCATGGTTCATATAAAGCAGATTTGAAATGAATTATGAGAAAGAGAAAAGATTGAAGAGAAGCAAGATCACATTGACATGCCAAGCCCCATTGGCAGCCATTTGTGGAAAAACGTATTAAAATTCTATAAGAAGTCAGAGAGATTTTGAGGTGTTAAAATAGCTAAAAAAATAAAGATAGAGTGAAAAAACAGATATTTTGGTTCTAAGGTAGAGTTTTCCTTTAATCAATCTGCGTGATAATTCAGATATTAAGTATTAAATTGATGCTGTAAGTATTAATAAAATGGGCCCATACATTATCTATGAGTATGAGAGCTTTAGTTATTGTTTTTACTGTTGATGGACTGCATTGTATGTTTTCTTTTTTGTTTGTAATCTAAATGCATATACACACTCACAAATGAAAAAAGTCAGTTTCCAGTATTTGACCTGCAGTAAAATGAGATTTTGTGAAAGGAAGGCAGAAAGAAGAGAGGTGTTCCACTGAGTGGTTTTCATCTTTTCAGTGTATCTGTATAGTTTATTGTTTACTTTGTGCAAGTAAGAGGACTAGACAACAGAGGTGGTCTGGCAAAATGGTTAGGGTCTTCACCTCCTAGGGTTTGATTTTGGGTTATTGGTTAGGCTTGTAATGGCCCCTGAGGGCAGTTAGCCTAGTGGTCACTATGAACCTTTACCTTTCTTCACTTTTAACTCAGTTAAACATACAATATAAAAATACATACAGGATTGTGACTGGGGTCTCTGATCACAACTAGGTTGTTATATGTTCAAGATATGTATGTCAAGAAATTTACCTCAAGTGTGAAGCTGAAGAGGAGAGTTTTGACATCCATGTAAAATAACACATAATAAGCAGGATTATCACCATTAAGACTCGATCACAATTCTTTGCAGACCACAAGGTTTTACTTGTTCACATGTGGTGCAAACATAAGAGGAAAATGTAATAGCAGTAAGTGTTCTTACAGCTTTAAAAGTTTTAACAATCTACTGTCACATGGAGAACAGTCATTACAGAAGAGCAACGCGAAGGTATTAAACACTTCATTCTGTGTTTTTCGAAAGAAAAGTCCAAATTATACCTATGAACCTATATCACGAAAGGGTTTGCATCTAGTATCAAGAGAGGTCACTGTGCCCCTCTACTTCACCCCTGGGATCTCTTATGTGTCCCTGCTAGACAGAGGCACAGTAAACTAATCCTAAAGGGCTACCTTCTGTGACCTACTATACAGAGGCACAGTAGGCTAATCTAATAGGGAGGCAAAAGCCAAATACACTCAGGCTAGGCTTATAAATGCCCTAGGGCAGATAGCCTAGTATCTACCTATGAACCCAAGAACCTAAATGAAGAGCTTCACTGTTAGCATGAAACAAAAGTTTAACAAAGGTGAGGGGTGCTTAACAAAAGGTTATTAAACACCTTTCTGACTTCATGAAGTTACCTAACAAGCCTGTCTTTTCCCTGACTTCTGGGCATAATCACAGCACTTTATGGACCACATAAATATTCAGTCCAGAAAAGAGCATAAAATACCACATTGTTATGAATACACAACTGTATGCCAAATGTTAACTAATCTGATAATGTAAATGCAAATGTAAATAGTTGTAAGACTCAGTTCTCATGCATCAATGTATTTAATTAGCTATTTCTGTAATGACAAAGAAAAGGCCACATTAAGCATATTGTCAGATTATGAAGTTTATTCTAATTTAATTGTTAGGCCTAATTGTTAGGCTCCTATAATGTTAATGTCCCAACAGATACAGATTTAAAATTAAGGAACTGAATGGGAAGATACAGCATATGCTTTCTATCACAGATTTATAAGTCTGATAGATAGAGAACTACCACATAGGCAGTAGTTTACTTAACACCGAAAGTGTGATAAGAGACCTTGGGACACAGGTGGACAGTAGTCTATCCTTTGATAATCACATCGCCACAGTAGTCAGGTAATCCTTCTACATGGCACACCTCATCACAAAAGGTTTCTCATCCAGGAAAAAGAGGTCATTGTTCCCCTCTACGCGTCACTCATTAGACCCATTATAGAGTACAATGTCCCTTTTGGTATGTACCTCACAAGACAGCTACAACAACTGGAAAGGCCACAGAAATACCTCACAAAGAGGATTACTGGCTTCAAACAGATGCCCTATGCAGACTGTCTCAAAAAACTGCAGCTTTACTCCATCGCATATTGCCTACTCAGAGGCGATCTCTGCCTAACACACAAAGCTATGTCAAACCCAGAGCTTTTAGACATGCTCCACTTAAAGAAATCCCAATCCCTATGAGCTACACACACTAGGGACCTAAACCTTGTCAGCACAATAAACAGAACATGCTGGAGGGATAGATTCCTGTCCCAGAGACTTCCCATACTCTGGAACAAACTACCTATCCATATCAAATAAAGCTCCTCATTAGCACTCTTCAAGAAAAATCTTGATGATTGGATGGGCGATAGGAAATTCACCCCGGGGATCACTTTTGTGGCTGTGCTCAACAGGGGCACAGGTAAATAATTTTCTTGGGTGGCGAAAGCCAGGGTACCTTTTGGCTAGGCTTATATAGGCCCTATGGCCAACAGCTTAGTACCTACCTATGAACCTATGACCCTATAAGATACATGTGCATAGTATGACTTTAATGTCACAAGCCCAGTTTTTCCAATTCTGGAAGCTTCTGTTGCTGGTATTCTGCTAATTGTTCATGTTTAACATGTAAGATGGATTGCTTTTCCATTTCCTATGTCTTTGTTTGGGTTCTTCATACCTTTTTTACCTGCTGTGCAGGTATATATTGTGCATCAGGTTTTGAAAAGGTAAGTTTAGAAAAACTACTAATGTTATTCAAAGTATATATTTAGTATGACAATGACAGGTCCAACATAATAAATAAGAATTGCTGCTCGCAAAGTTCCATGCATTTTAATCAGTAAAAGTTTCTGCTTTACTGGGGTACTTCAGCTGGTCTAAGCCCACCTCTTCAGCAGGATAAATATTATGCAGTGAAAGGAATCGGTTAAGTACATAATTCAAGCTTTATTATTTTCATTTTTACTTCATACTTGGTTTCGGAAAAAGTTGCACTTTATTGGAAAATCTGTACACTTGACACATCTATGAACTAACGTATTTTAACTTTACACATTGTACTGACTTTAATCTCATTAACTTGCAATGCTATTTTTATTAGAGGGCCAAAAGAACTCTGTAAGCTCTCAAGATTATACTTTCTACAATGTTTAATAGGTCATTACTATTTAAACTTTTAGCTCATCCTTTCAAACATATATGTTTGTGTGCGTTTGCATGTGTGTGTGTGTGTGTGTGTGTGTGTGTGTGTGTGTGTGTGTCTGTGTGTGTGTGTGTGTGTGTGTGTGTGTGTGTGTGTGTGTGTGTGTGTGTGTGTGTGTGTGTGTGTGTGTGTGTGTGTGTGTGTGTGTGTGTGTGTGTATGTCTGTGTGTGTGTGTGTGTGTGTGTGTGTGTGTGTGTGTGTGTGTGTGTGTGTGTGTGTGTGTGTGTGTGTATATGTATATCTATCTTTATATATGTTTGCATGTATCTATAGATGGATAGATATAGATATATCTATCCATCTATAGACATGGTAGCCAGTAGCTTTGTCAAATGATGGTTTTGTTGACATCTGTTTAGTCAATAGAATTTGTCAGTATGTGTGTGAGATCGATGATTTTGGGGGTTGGGGAGTGTGTCCTTTCCACAAGAACTGTGCAGTCTCTTCGGAGTTAGTATACAATTAGCAGGGGGTGTGGGGGACATGCAGCCTCCCCAAAACTATGACATTTTAATTTTTTTATGTTTTTTATTTTGCATGCACCAAGATTGTTGCTTGGTGCGTGCATAGTAGTGTGTTGACATTGTGCATGTCGACATTGGGTCACTTGATATATTTAAATAGAACCTTGTATATATCTACTTCAGTAGATCGACTTACCAAGAAGCCGAGGACCAGAAAGCCAAGACAGAAATGCAGGAACTTATAGACAGATATAAAACATATGTGTCTTGTTTATGTTTAATTGTAGAATTATATTTAATGTTCAGTGTCAACTATACATCATAAACAATTTCCATTATCAAGTGTGTGCAAAGTCGAATATACTTATTTGTATGGTTAAAACTGCTAAACATGTTTCATGTTAATGGCCTTTTGTTATATTATGAATTACAGCTTTATCACATACTTTAGAATTTAAGTGTCAAACACTCTGTAACATATCTGTCATTTTACAGAAACTGAAAAAAGGAATAAAAGCCTTCATTCATCCAGCTAAAAGTCTGGACCCCTAATTAGCATAAACTTTGAATTCTAAATAGTACATAACTTCTCACTTTTAGCGGGAATGTAGGATACTATTCACAATTGCATGTTTAAAAACAGAGTAACAAAAACAGTGAAAAATGCAACTGCATGATCAAAGAGACAGTGTAATATCTGTAAAACCTAGTAAGCTGTATCGCAAAATTCTAGGTCATTTGTTTTTGTTTCTGAAAAGAGGAAATGTAAGATGTTATATCATCTTTCTTTCAATTGTTGGTGCCAGTAGCACGTCTGGTTTTCTGTGTACTAGACAGCTTCAAAAATCACTTGTGATGAGGAGGATTCAAAAATGTTGTCGTCGCCGTCATCATCATTATCGCTACCATCATTATCATTATCGCTACCATCATCATCATTATCGCTACCATCATCATCATTATCGCTACCATCATCATCATTATCACTACCATCATTATCATTATCGCTACCATCATCATCATTATCGCTACCATCATCATCATTATCACTACCATCATTATCATTATCGCTACCATCATTATCATTATCGCTACCATCATCATCATTATCGCTACCATCATTATCATTATCGCTACCATCATCATCATTATCGCTACCATCATTATCATTATCGCTACCATCATTATCATTATCGCTACCATCATCAGCCTCCTTTTTCCCATTGTCCACACGGGGTCGAGGTGTTGTGTTAACTGTCGCCATCTCTCTCGATTCAGTGCCACACTCCTTCTTCAACACTCATGCCTGACTGTCACAGATCTTTCACACAATCCATCCACCTCTTTGCTGGACGTCCTCACCTCCTCTTACCTTCTTCCTGTCTGTCCCAAATCTCCCTCACCAGATTGTCTTCTGCTTTTCTGCACGTGCCCAAACCACCATAATCTATTCTCTTTGATCTTTTCTGCAACTGGAGCTACTTTGGCTTCTGCTCTTATGTCCTCATTTCTTCATCTGTCCCACAGTGTGCATCCCACCACCTGTCTCAGGCACTTCATTTCCACCACCTCTAGCTTCAACTGTTCTGCCTTAATACACAGGTGTCTGTACCATACAGTACTGGTCGCACAACTGCCTTGTACACCTTACTTTTCAGCTTCTTTGGCATTCTTCTGTCATACACTACACCTGACACTCTATGCCAGTTGGCTGCAACCCCTCAGATTCTACCTTTGACCTCTTCATTCAGACTTCCCTTCTCTTCAACCACCCCTCCCAGATACTTGAAGCTGTTAACCTGTTCCTCTATTCTCCCTTCTATCTCAAGTTTCAGCTTCTACTGATGTCCCCAATTTGCTGCCATTACCACTGTCTTATCTGCACTTAGTTTCATACCATGTACCTTCAGTTTCGCATTCCATTCACCTATCCTTTGCTGAAGTTCTTGCTCAGAGTTTGCCTGTAATGCCACAATGTCTGCATGCAGCAACTTTATTTATCTGTCCCCTTCTGACCTGTTTGCAAATGCAGTTCATCACCAGTATGAACAGCAATGGGCTCAGAGCTGAACCCTGGTGCACTCCCACTCCAACTAGGAACCCCTCTATGAGACTAAACACTGTTCATGCTTTAGTCATTGGGCTCTTGTACATAGCCTGCACTAATTCCGCCAATGTTTCTGAGACTTCAAACTACCACATTACTGCAGTACAAATATTGTGTGAAAGGATAAATTAAGCCTGAGCCTGAAAATAGGGGCACACTTCCAAAAACAGAGACTGCTACTGCAGGGGTAAATCAGACCTAAAAGTAGAAGCATTCCTCCCAAATAGAGAGAGTTGAAAGATGTGGTCTGCAAGGAAATAAAAATCTATTTTGATTTGTAACTGATAACTATGTTCTTTCTTTAAAATTAATTTGGTAGCATAAGATCTGTAGACCTTAATTGTAGTGAAAACATGAGTTATAGTAACAAACACTGACAATGCGGAAAAGCTTGTTGAAGCATCAAACTGAATTGATTGTGAAGGTGATGTCCAGTACTGAATGCAAAAGGTGTGAAGCAGCCTTCTCACCCTTAAACACGTTTATAGGTAAGATATAATGAAAACACAAACTGCGAAAGCTAGAAATGCAAATACTGTTTTGCAAAGTAAAATGTATAATATTGCTACGAGCTATGTGATTATCTTAACTGGAAATTAATACCACAATAGGCGTAAAATATACTAGTCCAGTAATTTCATGACTAACAACAAAAATGCAAGATGATAAAATTAAGTAGATATTTTGATAATGATATCTTATTTTCTGTCACAGACTTGTCTGTTTTCTTGGATGATATCTTTGTTCATCCCTATGCACAGCTATCATCTATCCAAATTATTTAGCATGTTTTTATTACATAGCTTCCATAATTAGTCACATACAGGTTTTAATGAGCAATGTTACACAACTTACACCAGTTTCATCCAGAGGAAGAGTTCTTCACTATTTGCATGTCTGTCTGTCTGTCTGTCTGTGTCCAATTATTATAGCTATGCACAGACACTGAAAGTTTTGTGTTACTTCATTGTTGAAGAGCAGACCTGTTACAGCCAGTGAAGAACACGTTTACTTTATTGTTGAAAGTTATTTGTTTCCTATATGCACATCTGCTTTTGTTTCAGACCTAGAAGAACACAATGGAGTTTCAAAAATAAATGCATTTTACTCCATGGTAGAACAGTCAGTGTCCTCACATCCAAGTTTAAAGAGCCATGGCTAGTGATCTGCAGCTGCTCTGGGAAAGGAAGAAGAAAGAAATTCAGGCACGTACCTCTTAACTTCTTACAGCAAGAAGTCAAGACAAAGCTATAACAAGTGGGGCAAAGGCCCAAAGATAGGGATGATTTACAGACTTAGAAAGTTGATAGAATAGCAGGTTTTAAATTTGCATGTGTTTTCTGAAGGATATGAAGTCTGACACTGAAACATCTGCCATTATTTTTGAACTTCAATCTGTAATGATCTGCTACTAATTTGCAAGGAAAAACACAATTTCATGAAAAATGGACCAAAAATATGAGGTAAAAATTTGGACATTCTGTGTAAATTTGTACAGTTGAGAGGTATGACAGAGGAGTTTAATCTGACTAGGTTACTGAAATATCCTTTACTCCCTTGTATCTCACTGCACCCCTTTATTCACCCTGCTGGTACCTCTCTTTATTTCTCTTTAAGATGTACCTTATTCAGGAATTGTCTTCCAGACTGTCTTCCTCTGCTTTTGTGCCCCCCCCCCCCACACACACACACACACTCTCAAATATGGGTCATTACTTAGTGACTTCAGCCCTTAGTGATTTGCCAGAAAAACACAAATTTTATCAAAAATAGACAAAAATATGAGGCAAAAATCTGGACATTCTGGGAAAATCTCAACAGTTGAGGTATGAATGTAGTAAGAATAGAACTGTTTAGATAAAATATTAAGGTTGTACAGAATGGGAAATGCAGTTAGTCATCAGCTAGAATCAGACATATATTAACTATCTGTATTTTGCCTTTTTTCTCTCCTTTTATGTCTTCTCTGCCACATAAGTAATAATCACCTCAATGGTGATAAGTGCTTTGCATTTAGGGAGGGTATGAAGGCACAAGACTATTTATTTATTTATTTAGTTATGTAGTTAGCATTTGTTTACTGGGAAGTCCAACTGGGACAGAGCCCATTTCCAGGGGATGCCCTAGAAGAAACACTCCAGGCACATATCTTTTAGAAGACTATGTAAATGCAGTCATGCTCACCATGCAAGCAGATTAATATTGTACTATATCCCCTTATGGAATCCAAATCCATATTAAGGGCTCAGTGACCCAGTATATGATAAAAAGGAGGGTCTGGTCCTGGAGCCGAAGTAAAATCTCTGTGCCAAACATGTTAAACAGTGCCTGCTCAGTGGCAAGGGGATAAGTCATTTGCCTTTACCACTGATGACCGATTTGCAATACCACCCATCAACTTAGAATGTAAGCTATAGCACACAGAAGGAGTGGTTATTGCATGCTGGTGGCATTCTAAAGGACAGACTGATATTGAATGTCAAGGCAATCTTCTCTGAGGCCTGCTGGAGAGCGTGGGGGGCGTGGCGGAAATTGATGGAAGTAAATGTGACACATGACACATATGTGCCTATTCAAACCCCATGACACAGAGAATCCTTATGAACATGCCAAATAAAAAACATGCTCTGCTCATAGTATTACCTGATTGCTGTTGCATACATTGCAGGACCTTACAGTATTCTCAGGAAGGTACTTTTATCTGCAAAGTGGTGTTTACCACTGATACAATATACTGGAGTAGGATGAGCCAATGGCACATGGAACAAAGGCGTCAGTATGGTTTACCCTCACTTTTACAGGAGAATTGTCAAATAACATATTCTTTTCAAAGGGACTTCTCCAGTCTGTTTCATATTGTCAAGTCTGGACTGTAATGTCTCACAAATGTAGAAAGAGAGGTTCATATTGCCATTAGAGGGAGATCAGAAATGTTTGTGTTTTTCCTGATTTATTCATAAATTCATCATTTCTCAGGTGGGAAGAGTTATTATAGGTCTCATCAGATACATTTAGGAAAGGCACTGTCCTTCACAGATGGTTTTCTTTATGCTATACTAATTACACGTCTGTATACTTTTATGCCAGAAATAATTATGCCATTACAGTTTCTTGTTAAGTAAACATTACTTCATTTTCAACACATTGTGTGGTTTTGCATCCAGCTTTCCCTTAACAGAGCAATCCTAGGTAACCCAGTCAAGGCAAGTAGATACAGGTTACTGATCCTAGGCTGCTGGGCATTATGACAGGTACAGGCTGGCCAATGGTGATACATAGATTCCTTTCACCATTAGCAAGACTCCTTGGCAAAGGTCAGAGTAGGTGAGGTCTAGGTCCTCAACCCATTTTGGCACCAACAAATACCCATGCCCCTTTTGGCAATATTAGTTGCTATGGCCATATCACCATTAGGCAATTTTCGAACTGTTGAGCGTGCTCGGCCTTAGTGCACATTTGATGGTCCACACACTCATACTTTGGAGAATTCTGCACAATGCAGTTGATGCATAAAGATGTTGACCCACAGAACTCTTCCTGTGATAGGTACCAATTGGATTCAAACCCAATGCCAACTGTTCATGAGTCAGTAACACCTCGCATATTTTTGGAAGGAACCCCACACTCGAGTAGAAGATGTACACTATATACAGAATGTGAGAAGAGGTTAGAATTGAACCTTGAATCCTGAGTCTCTGAGGCAATGATCTTAATTGTTACACCTTGTTACACTACCATTTCATCCTAAAAAGGATGACCAACTGAGGAAGCTTGAGATGATGGACATGACATGCCCAACATTAGTAATATTATGTGCACAGAGGAACAGGCAAATTAATCATCCATCAGAGCTGAAGCCGAGTAGTTCCAGTTACAAAGGAGGTCATGGAGAACAAATTGTGGTGGCTTTGTTACATGTGCAAAAATGTAGAAGACAATTTGGTAAAACAGATTTGAGAGAGAGAGAGGGAGAGAAAAGAAGAAGGCAGAAGGAAATGAGGATGTCTAGTGAAGAGATGGATGAATTTTGATGGATGGTTTAACGCTGTGGAGAGCACATTAACAGTGCAAGGTTATAATGCCTTCCACACATTTAGATCAGCTACTACACAGGCAGGGACAAAAGGTGGAGATGTCTCTATTTACATCATAAATAAATATACTTCAAGGCTGGTTAAACAGGACAATGCACATCAGCTACTCCATGTTTAAATCACCATAGACAAAATTCAATACCATTTCCTTGAAAGCTGTAGGTCACCCTCTATGACCCAGGAAACCCATACCATGTATTTAAACTTACTGGAAATACTCGCTATCCAACCCAATACCATATTCATGGGTGACTTTAATTACCCTACTGTTAACTGGGAATCCTATATGACACCAAACATACAGGCACAGAGATTCCAGAATTTTGTAAATACAAACTCCCTGGACCAGATTGTTAATACACCAACCAGGTGTGCAGCCATACTGGATATGGTCCTCACTAATATGGGAGAGTGCTGCATGCCCCCTAGTGTAATGCCTTCCCTGGTAAGGTCAGACAATAAAATGGTCTCCTTTGAAGTAAACATAAAACCTAGCCCCCCCCCCTCCAACTAACCATGGAATATTCAGAAACTACTCAAAGATGAACCTCCTGCTATTAAGTGATACCCTGGCAAAATTTCAAGCCCCCCCCCATAAACTGTATGCAGAACTGTTCATAGAAATACTATACAAGCATGTTTATTAGCTGCATAGGGGCAGCTGTACCCACCAGGAAAAAGTACAGAACTAACTGAAAAAACAAGCCCCCCTGGTGGAATCACAAAATCAATAGGCTGTATAACAGGAGGGTGAAAATCATGGCAAAAGTGAAGGGGTGCAGCACCCATCAAGATAAAAGCACTTTCATCAAACTAAACAAACAACTCAGAGGATAAATAAAGTCTACCAAAATCAAATTTGAGGTAAATGTGGCCACCCAGACCAAGGGCAGCCACAAGGCATTCTTTAGCTGTGTCTGCAACCTCAAAGGCAATATACAATTGTGTGCAGAGCTCATTGTAAATGGAGCCACCTATACTGCACCAGAAGATATAGCAAACCTACTGGCACACAAATTCAGCTCCAACTTTACCCCTCTCCCCCCTCAACCTTCCCTCAGCAAATATTCAAATATAACTCTCCCTCATACCTCTGAACCTCACAACATAAATAAATCTGGACAAAGACAGAAAAAATGGGGGGACAAAGACCCAAAAATAGGGACAGATTTTAAGTATTGTTCCTATAAAATAAAATAAAAAGTTGATAGAATGACAGATTAGGCATAATTATATATTGTCTAAAGGATATGAAGTCTGAAACTCAAACTGCATTATTTAGTGACTTCAGTCTTCAATGATTTGCCAGAAAACCATACATTTTATGAGGAACAAACCAAAAATAAGAGACAAAAATCTGGACATTCTGCAAAAATCTGGACAATTGAGAGGTATGCTACCCCTTTCATCACTGGGGAACAGATCCTTAATGCTCTCTCTGACATCAAAATCACTGCATCAGTGGGTCCAGACAATATCCCAGGATGCCTTCTAAATAACATGAAACATGACCTATTAGGCCGTCTGGAATTGCTATTTAACTGTAGCCTTCAAACAGGCATCATGCCTCATAAATGGAGAACAGCAACAGTCATCCCTCTGCACAAAGGTGAGCCATCTACAAACCCTGGAAACTGCAGACCCATAAGTCTCACTAGTCTTATATGCAAAGCCATGGAAATAATTATCATAGAAATGATCAGTAATGACTTAGGAAACCTCCAGACACTGGATTCAACCCAGTTTGGTTTCATCAAGGGCAGGTCATGCCTACTTAACCTGGTGGACGTCTTTGAGAGGGTCACCAAAGCAATGGATGAGGGCAAAATAGTTCACACTGCCTACCTTGACCTGGCCACGGTATTTGACACAATATCTCACTCGAGCATTGTTGACAAACTCATGAGTTTAGGTATAAATCCATATGTCACCTGGTGTATAGTCAACTGGCTCACAGACAGGACCCAGAAAGTTAGAACTGGGGAGTCCACCTCTACAAAGAGGCCAGTCACAAGTGGAGTCCATCAGGGATCAGTCCTTGGACTGCTCCTTTCTGGCATTTACTTTTCTGAAGTCAAGGCCAATGTCAATGGCCTCTGGCTGACTAAATCTGCAGATGATTGAAAATTAGGATCTGTCATTGTATTCCACACCGACACAAATGTTCTCCAGGAAGGGCTGACATAGACAAACTACTCGTGTCAGAGCCATGGACTAAAACTAAATACCAATAAATGCATAATAGCATTCTTCTGGAAGTCATCCACCCTGGTAACTTTCATATTGACAACATATCCCTTAGAGTTGATCCAGTAGTCAGGACTTAGGAACACTGATAGACAGTAATCTAGCCTTTGACCATCCAATGTCTACAGTAGTGAGGAAATCATTCTATGTTGTGTAACTTACAAACAAAGGTATGACATCTAAGTGCAAGGAAGTCATTGTTCCACTGTATTCGGCATTCATCAGACCTACCATTGAGTACAATGCACCCTTCGGTATACACTTAATCAGGCATATTCAAAAATTGGAAGATCCACAGAGGTTCCTCATTAAAAGAATACAGGGCATAAGTAAAATGTCATATGCGGACCAACTCAAGGCCCTATCCCTATATTCTGTCACCTATAGGCTGTTGAGGGGAGATCTATGTCTGAGCATATAGGGCATTGTCAGACCCCACTCTGATGGACCTCCTGCATATCCATAAAGCAAACAGCACCAGAATTGCCCATTCTAAAGACTTAAACATTGTCTGTAATATAAATAGGACCTGCTGGAGAGAGAGGTATGTGTCCCAAAGACTATCCCATCACTGGAACAGGGTCTCCATCCATGTGAAGTAGAGTTCCTCCCTAACCCAATTCAAATGTAACTTGGACAATTGGATGGGGAACAGGAATTTCATCTCTGGCTTGCCACGTATGTCTCTAATGGACAGAGGCAACCTGTAAATGGTTCATCTCCCAAGCCCCTGCTTGTAAATGTTTCATCTCCTAAGCCCCTGCTTACACTTTTCAAGGGTAACAGAACTTATCAGAGATTTGGGATGCATGGCTAGGCTTAAAAAGGCCCTTGTTGTCATTAGCATATTAGCACACCAATGAACTTATGAACCTATGAATTGTATAAGTGAAGATCTGTGACAGACAAACATGGCTATCAAAGAAGGCAAGAAAGTGGAACTGCGTTGAGAGAGGTAATAGCAGTTGACATGATACCCCAACCCTGTGTAAAAGTGAAGCACAAAAGGATTATGATTGTGACTTTCTGACTGAGGCAGAAGGGAACTTTTAATAAATATCCGGTTGCTAGTATAAAATGCAGATCCCAATGGTGGTTTTAAACCAAAACTACCTTAAGACCAGACTACCTCAGTTTAAGATATGACCAGTGATGCAGTATCAGCAGTTTACTAGCCTTATTGTGCATTTAAATTCTCAGCTGATAAGCCAGTTGGCAGAGGTGAGGCAACTCCCATTGTTCTGTCAGTACCTGCAGCGTAAGCAGAGGATTGGATGTCACAGAACCAGCTGTTTGAAAGAAGTATGAAATGGTGTTTGTACTCATCTCCTCTTGGGATGGGTAAACAGATGGAAGGAATTTTAGCCATATGCCAAGGAAAGGCATCTCTAGTGGAGACTTTTGGGTGTGCTGCGATGATGAAGAGTCAGAATAAGTAGTGGGGTGTCCAATGGGATGCTGAGCCTTGCAAAAGAAAGGCACAGCCATGCTGTTTAACCCCCAAAGCATGTTCTTCTAGGAGGGGGTCATACAAGATGTTATCAGTAATGATGATTGCATACAAACCCCCTAACACCTACATGAATCTGATCTGTAGTTACTCTTTCCCTTGAATTAAGAGAAACAGAATAGCAGGATGAATGACAGGATGCTGGATTTAGAATTTCAAAGAAAATAAACAGTAACATGCAGTATTACCGAAACATTTCTGTAATGGATAATCATAGAAACCCCATTGACACTAATGTTCCCCAGGAAGGGCTGACACAGACAAATAATTGGTGTTAGAGCCCATGGACTGAAACTAAATGCCAAGAAATCCGTAATACTATCATTCAGGAAGTCATGCACCCCAACAACTATCATACTGACAAAACACCCGTAAGAGTTCACCCTTTAGTCAGGGACTTGGGGATGTATGTAGACAGTAATCTAGCCTTTGATCACCACATGTCTAAAGTAGTGAGGAACTCATTCTGTGTTGTGCAGCTTATAAACAAAGGTATGGCATCTAGGTCCAAGAATATCATTGTTCCACTATATTTGGCATTCAGCACACCTATCATTGAGTACAGTGCCCCCTTTGGTATGTACCTAAACAGGCACATCCAACAAATGAAATGTCCACAGAGGTTTCTCACTTAAAGAATGCATGACATAGGTAACATGTCCTTTATAGACCGCATCAAAGCCCTATTCCCATGTTCTGTCTCCTAAAGGCTGTTGAGGGGAGATCTATGCCTCGCATACAAGACATTGTCAGATCCCACCCTGACAAACCTCCTGCATATCAGCAAAACAAACAACACAAAAATGACCCATTCTAAACACTTATACTAACTTTTCTCTGCTTAACTACCCGAGTCGTCCATCTGCAGTGTTTAAAGAATGCAGATTGACTCACCATCACTCTTACAGTCAAATTGTTTCATTTAAAGTTCTGCTTCCCATACTTCATTATCTACTGAGAACCCGGAAACACAAGGCACTTATGTTAAGAAAACTAGCATTTGATTTTGTTGTGTAGGAACAGGGATTTAACAAATCTGCAACTTCCTCATCAAATAAAAATTAAGAGAATTTGACCTGCTTCAAAAGTGAGTTGTTGGTGGGTTCATAGATTAGTATTAGGCTAACTACTCTTGTGGGCCATTTTAAGCCTAGCCAGATACCTCATATGAGAATCAAACTCTGCACCTTGGGTCTATAAGGTAAACACCTTAACCACTCTACCAACCTCCCACCCATCACCACACTAAAGTTTATGAGTCAGAGTTTTAGGGAGAATGGATGATTTTTGTAGCTTACAAATTTACACTGACATGTTAAAGTGTACCAGTGCACTGAGGATTCATCAAAGGTAATTCTGATGAATGGAAAATTATTTTATTATTTTTATTTTATTTTATTTAATATTTGTTAATTAGGTATGTCCGAGTGAGCTAGAGCCTGTTTTCAGCAGATGCCTGTGGAGAAAAGCTTCGTATCAAGAAAAATAAAATAAAATAATAATTGCATGGCACAAATGTTACACTGTGTAGAGCAGGGTTTCAGATATTAGTGCAAGCTTAAGTACAGATATAAATAAGTCTAGCAACAAGGTTATTACAATGAAAAAATAAAATGTAGACAACACATAATTTCTAAGATAATATAATACCTGCAATACATGAGTTCTTAGTTCTATAGGCAGTGAAGTAGTAGAGAGACAGAGCCTGAAAAAGTTAGATGAGTACGCAGTGAAGTAAGCGATATGCAAGCTCATTGGAGGGAGGTATGCAAATAGGATTGTACAGCCAAGTAGAACCGATATGACAGTAGTAGATAGGGGGTCGAGAGAGGAACATCTGCAAGAAGAATACTGATAAGTGTTATAGTGGTGGGAGGAAAGGTGGGAGGGAGAGACAGAAGAAGGTTATTGTGTCTTTCGGCTTTTCCTGGTTAGGGGTCGCCACAGCAGAACTCCAGTCCGCTAATGATTGGCAGTAGATTTTACATGCTGAGTTGCCAGCCCTGATGCACAACCTTCAACGAAGGTACGCCCATTCACGCATGTCTCCACACAGAAGACGCTTTAGCTGAGAATCGAACAGGACAACGTCTTACTGTGAGGTGGCAGAAGAAGGTATAGAAGGAAAATTAGAAAGTACCAGAGTCAGAGAATTAGGAGGGATTTTGACAAAAAAAAAAATGGAAACATTTAATCAAAACCACCTTCAATGAACAACACAACAATGTTTTTAAAAGGGGAAAAGCCTCCCTGCACCCCTCCCCCCCATGTAGGGACACCTCCCAGACTTATATATACCAACTCCAAGATTGCACAACAGTGGAGAAAGAAAGAAATCTTCACTGTCATTTAACATAATTTTGATGAACAGCACTCACTCGTTTTGCATTCACTAAAATTACGTTCGATCAGATGACATACTTCCCTCGTTGATGGAATTTTTAAATGCTCATAACATTGTACATACTTCCCTCTTTAGAATAATCTAAAAGTTCTCACTTGTAAACAACTTGATGTTTTTTTTGGTTGATATTCAAATATATAATATTTGAAAATAACTGTGACTCTGCAGGTGTATTTGAAATGTTATCCCAGATGCTATCTCTCTATATAGACTGGATTGTAATTCACTCTGTGATGTGTGCATGTTAAACTCCATGAACTTGTCATTAACATAGCTGTTGTACTTATTACACTAACCACAGACTAGTTATTAATGCGTTTTTTTGTGTCTGTGTCTTAGGGTGCACATGAAATGGGTCCTTGGATCAGCCCACCTACCCAGTCAACAAATAAATACATTTAAATCTACAGTCAGTCACTATAGTGCACTATAATTTTGAAACATTAGCAGCAGTAGTCTATAGGATTAATTGGATATTCCTATAAATGGGGTCTAAACGTTTAACCACCTTGTTAAGTTTGCAAGCTGGTAATGATCTTTATTATATAGTCGTGCTTTGATTCCCTCAGTTTCCTGCTTACAAACTTTGCAACTTTGAGAATGACACTTAATCAGACAAGTGCTCCTGGGGTGCCTGCTATAGACATACCCCTATGCTCCAAATAGGCCTACCCAGTAAACAAATAAAAATAGTAAAACAAATAGCTGGAAACACTTCAAATTCAGGGTGGCACCAGCATTTCAATGAACAGGACTTTTTACTTTAAATGTTGGACCTAGAAATTCATCTCTTCTACAGATGAAAGGCTAAAAGGGGCAATGTCAACGTGTCCATAATCCACACTCACATGTGTTTATTTGGTAATATCAACAACAAAAAGAGAAATCCGTGGTATCCCTCAAAGTCTCAGAAAAACTCAGTATGCAACCTGTACTGGGTCCAAAACAAACCAAGAAGAAACTTCACAGTGTGGAGGGTGTGATGTTCATTTCCAAAATTATCTTCACTTAATAAAAATCGAACTGTAAAATATAACTGTAAAATACATACTACAAAATAATCAAATGAAAAATAGTAGATAGTCCACAGATGAGTTAAAATGGAATAGCTTTTATTGAAATGCAGAAACAAGCAATCCTAGTTGAATATAATAAAAATCATCAAAAACATTCCTTATTTACTGTATATCAGGTTGTTTGGAGCAAGGGAGTGGTTACAGAGGGTGGTTCTGTTAAGAGCAATAAAAGCATTGAAATCATTCCTTTAGCCAACTTCCCCTTCCCCCTTAACACCACAATGAATCTAGAAAGCTAGAGACAAATTACAATCTAGGACCAGTTTATTAACACTTTGTGTAGGCTAACCGACTAATCAAAACTTTATTAATTAAGAAACAAAATAAAAATGACTGACTAACAAAAAGATCTACCAATAGAAAATATGAATAAATAAACAACTTTTAACAAAGATCGTTTTCATATCTAATAAATACTTCATCAGGTTTGTGTGTCAAAAACAAATCATAATATGAATGAATATATGTATAAATATATAACTGAAAACCTTAGCAGGATGAAAAAAACACAAATAATTGTTAAGCTGGAAATATAGCGATAAATGTTAAAAATAAATAAAAATAAAGCACTTAAGTCGATGGGGATCTTTTAAAGTGTGGCATCTAGCTAAGAAAACATTTAGTTTAAGTGTGTAAGCCTGCAGTCAAGAGTAACTACAACCTTTAAAACAGAAAAAAAAGAAAAAGACTAGGCCCATGCATGTTGTGTGCACTATCAGACTAGGCCCATGCACATTGTGTGCACTATCAGACTAGGCCCATGCACGTTGTGTGCACTATCAGACTAGGCCCATGCACGTTGTGTGCACTATCAGACTTTCACTGCCTAAAAGGAAAAAAATGTAACAAAATAGTTTAGTTTAAAATCTAAAGTAGCATTTAATGTGGTGACATCAGAAATGATTAATGTATACATGAGCCACCTAAAGTATGTCCTTTATTACATTGTAAGTTAGTGCTAAAAGAAGTAAACAGTGTTTGATATTTGTTTTTAAACAGAATATTAGCAAGTAACGTCATTAATCAGTCCCATATCAGTCTTTTAAACAATGGGGCAGTTTTCTGAGATCTACTATGCTTTTTATTGAGCAATAATAATTAACCTTAGTTTTCTAAAGTTTAGTTTCAGCTCCCACAGTAGTTCATGTTTTTCTAAAAGATTAGGGATGTCTCCTTTCAATTCCAAAGGGTCCACATGGTCAATAATTTGAAATTTAAAGACAGTGTGTCTTTCGTGTAGCTGCAGGTGCCGAGCCAGAGCGTTACTCTTGCATTTAGCTCTAATTTCATAAGCGTTGGCAGAAATCCTTCTTTCAAGTCTGTTGAGCATTTTCCCACATAAAAATCTTCACATTCATTGTAGCTAGCTCTGTAAACTACCAACATGGAGTTACAGTCACCTCCTGTGTTGGTTTTAATAATTTTCTTTAAATAAGGGCAGAAAAACATGCCTCCCTCCAGTATGTGCTGACAAAAGACACAGTTGAATCCATACTTATTGGTGCATGTATACTGTGGTCTGGGATTACCTTCAACCCAGCTCCTGATGGTACTGGCTTTCCTATACACAAAGAAAAGAGCTTCTCCAAGGATGTCCATTAAGTATGAGCTTTAAGTGATTATGGTCTGTGGATTTGTTGTCCGTAGATTTATTTAACACCCTGCTATAAAGCCTGTTAAGTGTTGGTGCATTTGTACTTTTTAGTTCAATTATAGGTTTCAAAATGCTTCTTAACATATTGCTTTTGTATCCCCTCACCAAAAAATAATTTTCAAGTTCATTTAGGTTCTTAAGAAAGGGATCCATTTTCATGGTGATTTTGGCCAACCTGTAACCCTGGGACTTAACATCATTATATTTCATCCTGGTGGAATGAAGACTCTTATTATGTAGCAGGAGGTTTACTCTGGTATCCTCATGGCCTTAGTATTTTATTTGTATTTATTTTTAACATTTATCACTATAGTTCCAGCTTAGCAATTATTTTTGTTTTTTCATCCAACACAGGTTTTCGGTTACAATGGTGGTGCAGCGGTTAGCGTTGCCACCTCACAGCAAGAGTTTCTCCAGTTCGATCCTCGGCTGGGGTGCCTTCTGTGCAGAGTCTGCATGTCCTCTCTGTGGCCACGTGGATTTCCTCCGGGTGCTCCAGTTTCCTCCCACATCCCAAAGACATGCTGTAGGTGGATTGGACACACTAAATTGGCCCTAGGTGTGAGTGTGTGCCTTCTGTGGAAGGTTGGGCACTGGGCTGGCAACTCGATACTGTAAATCTCCACTGCCAATCATGAGTGGACAATGATCCGCTGTGGCGACCCCTAACCGGGAAAAGCCGAAAGAAGATCTATACATATGTTCATTCATAATATGATTTGTTTTTGACACATAAATCTGATGAAGTATTTATTTGATGTGAAAGCAATCTTTGTTAAAAGTTGTTTATTTATTAATATTTATTCTGGTAGATGTCTATTGGTAGATCTTTTTGTCAGTCATTTTTTAGTTTGTTTCTTAATAAAGTTTTAATTAGTTGGTAAGCCTATGCAAAGTGTTAATAAATTGGTCTTCGATTGTAATTTGTCTCTAACTTTCTAGATTCAGTTTTAGGTAGCAGTCTCTGATTACACTGTGGTGTTAAGGGCGAAGGGGGACTTGGCTAAAGGAATCATGTTAATGCTTTTATTGCTCTTAACAGAACCACCCTTTGTTACTAATCCCTTGCTCCAAACAGCCTTATTATATATAAGGAATGTGTTTAATGTTTTTCATTATACTGGACTAGGCTCACTTGTTTATGTGTTTCAATAAAAACGATATTTAATTTTTAACTCTGCTGCGGACTACCTACTACTATTTTCTACTTTATTATTTTGTAGTACGTATTTTATAGTTATATTTTACAGTTAAATTTTTGGACAGCCACAGTGGTGCAGTGGTTAGCATTCCTGCCTTACAGCAAGAGGTTCTCTGGTTCGATCCTTAGCTGGGGTGCTTTCTGTGCGGAGTCTGCATGTCCTCCCTTTGGTCGTGTGGGTTCCCTCTGTGTGCTCTGGTTTTCTCCCACATGTCAAAGACATTCTGTTGGTGAATTGGACACTCTAAATTGGCCCCAGGTGTGAGTGTGTGCCTTCTATGGAAGGTTGGGCAGCTGGGCTGGCAACTTGACACCATAAAACTCCACTGCCAATCATGAGCAGACAGGTGATTCACTGTGGTGACCCCTAACCAGGAAAAGCTAAAAGAAGAAGATTTTGCAGTTTGATTTTTATTAAGTGAACTAAGTGCACAATATAATTTAGGAAGTGAACATCACACCCTCCACACTGTGAAGTTTCTTCTTGGTTTATGTGGTAATATCCAGCTATTTTTCTCTTTGGTTTGCTTTGTTTAGCACTGTTTTTCTGGCTTTGTTTTTGTTTACCAGATAAACTCAATATGTTCATGATGGTCTGCCTTTAGGGTTGGAGAAACTATAAAAGCTAGTTTAAGTCGTAGTGACATGGACACCTACTTATTTAACCAAAAGACTGTTGGTAAAGATTTTATTTCTTGAGTAGTTCTGAACTCTAAAGTACATTTTGGACTACCAACACTGGAACTGGTTTAATTATTTAATTATTTATTGATATTTCCAAAACCAAACCACAGTAGGCACAAGGAGATGAAAAACTATAAAAATAAAACTGCAACTTTAGCGTCAAACACTTGTAATATGCTTTTGTCAACAGACTTCTTTTTTAACCATGAGTTACATATATATTTGTGGTTTACTATCAAAATATCAATGTTCACATACATGAACTGTCGATATTCTGAAAATGACATCAACCGGTTTGCATACTAATGAGTTACATGGTCGACGCTGATGATCGACATCAACAGAGTCAACATTTACATCGACATTCAAACATAATGGCAGTGTAGGTGCAAATGTACTTTAAACATATACACTGTCATTAACATTTTTAACAGGGGGGCAAGACCCCAGCACCCCCACACACCCCCAAATTAAATATTCTAACACCAAGATCGCACTACAGTGAGGAAAGGGTTACATTTCCCAAACCGCGCTGTACCATGACTCTACTCAGAACATCAAGTTCATATCAGTGAATGCACACTTGCATTCGCTGATATGGAAGTTTGATATCCTAACAGTCGGCAACATGAAAGTCAACAAACTAAAGCTTGACTTTATGTGTTCACTTAACCAATCTTCAGCATTTTGATAGTAAACCTATTTTTATATCATCTTTTTCAGCCCTTAGTCCATTTTTGGCTTGTATAATTGATTGATTACATCTTTTTTTTTTAAAACAAGTTTATTGTTTTTAACATACAAAATAAATATCATAACAATTTTATACAAGCAATTAAAATAGAAATAGTTATAACATTCAATAAAATAACCAAAGTATTTACAGAGACATCCACTACAAATCAAATCAATTGATTAAACTATAATGACATGCTAATGAAATTAAGATTTTTTAACAGGTTTTGTAAAGTATCCCATATAATATAATAAGATGTTTTTCTAGTAGTTCTTGATTTTATTGTCATCAATTCCATATGGCACACTTCAGTCATAACATTTTTAAATTCATTAAATGAAGGAGGGGTATCTGAAATCCAATTTCTGGTTATTATTTTTCTAGCCACTGCTAGAATAGACCATAACAAGGGAAGTTTAACTTTTTTAACACTTTTAGGAACAGGAGTATTAAATAATATAAGTGATTTAGAAACAATAAAATTATCTGTGAAAAGGGCCTGCAAAAAATCATTGATTAACTTCCAATATTCCTTCAATTTTATACAGTCATAAAACATATGTGCCCAATCAGCATTTATTTCTACATTACATCTTTTACATAAGTTGTCTTTAATTTATTTTATTCATCATTAAAGGTGTATAGAAGGATCTATGTAAAAATTTCCAAGTAAAAAGTCTCCAATTAATGGAAGAAGTAGTTTTATAAGCAGATTCCAATGTATATTGTTTATCTTGTTGTTTTGGTGATTCACCATTAATGGAAATGAAATAATTCCAATAGGTATCTGAACTGTAATGAGTTTCTTCTCTGATAATTTTATGTATGTATGAGAGTTTACCTTTATCAGAAACTCTGTGTTGTAAATTTAATATCAAGTAATCAATCAGTATTGGAACAGATTCTTTAACTGTTAAAGACATTAAATCAATTTTATTAATAAGATGTTGTCTAAAAGTCTGAATTTCTAACCAACATGTTTCTCTCAAATCAAATTCTTGCTTTAAGAAGTCTAAATTTTTTACTTTATTATCAGACAGCAACTGATACCAGTTAGATCATTCTCTGTGACTAAAAGAGTTCTTTCAGAGGTGGTTGACAAAAGCATACCTTGTGTATACATTATAGGGAATAGAATAAAATTCCATTCCTTATACTTAGGATGCATGAATATAAAATTACGATAACTGATAATAATGTTTAATGTGTAACTAACTATATATTTTGGTGTAATAGATGAAGTACAAAATTCTTTTAGTAACCATAACATGAGGTTATTTACAATAATATTTTTATGTATTAAAGAGATTTTCATGAAGTGAATACTAATTAGTTCCCAGTAATCTTTCCATCTTGCAACATATGACTGATCTATTAACAAAGTAATAACTTTTATAATAGAAGAGATAGTGTATAAATTAAAGTCTGGAAATGAAATGCCCCCTTGAGACCAGCTATTAGTATGTTTCTTTAATGCAATCCTAGGTCTATTAGGTGCCCATAAGAAATTTAACATTAGTGAATTCAATTTCTTAATAATTATTTTTGTAGGTGGGAGTATTATTGATTGTATTAAGTATAATAACTTAGGGAATACTATCATTTTAATAATTGTGAGTCTCTCTTCCATGGTAAAAAACATATTGTTCCAGCTATTGAAAAGATTTTGTATATTAAGAAGACAGTTACTATAATTATTATGTATAATAGATTTGATATCTTTAGTTAATATTATACCTAAGTAAGTTATCTGACCTGAGTTGGATATATATTTGTTAAAATCATTAATGAGGACATTTTGTCGTGCGTATATTGGTAATATTTTAGTTTTTTCTTCATTGAATATTAAACCAGAGATATTTTTAAAGTCCATAATTTTATCAAATAAGGACTGCATAGAAGAGTTAGATCCTGCTGATGTAATTAGAACATCATCTGCAAAAAGTTGAATTTTAGATATTGTATTTTCATCTATATCAAATCCTTCTATATCAGTACTGTTTCTGATCAAATTAGCCCAAGGCTCCATTATTAAAGTAAATAATAGTGGAGAGAGTGGACACCCTTGTTTTGTACCTTTTAAAATGGGTATTTTTTGAGACATATGTTCCTATCTTAATGTAAGCCAGTGCTCCTTTATATAGATGTTCAATTAGATTTACAAATGCATCAGAGAAATTTGTGCACTTCAGTAAGATAAACAAATAGTCCCAACTTACTGAATCAAATGCTGAACTTATATCGAGACTAATAAGTGTTAAATCTTTCTTTTTCCTATTTGCAAAATCAATTAACGTTAAAGTTCTCCTTATATTATCAAAAGTATTTCTATTTACAATAAAGCCTGTTTGATCTATATCTATAATGCCTGGGATGATTGTCTTTAATCTATCAGCAAAAATACTCATAAACATTTTATAATCAACATTAAGTAATGAAATAGGTCTATATGAAGTGCATCTGGATGGGTCTTTATTGGGTTTTAAAATTGGTGAAATAAATGTGTATTGCCAAGCTGGGGGAGTTGTTAACTCATTTTGGGCCAAAATAAAAACCTTATGTATTAATGAGTAAGTACTTTTGGGAAGAATTTTATAGATCTCTGGTATAATACCATCATTACCTGGTGCTTTGTTTGATTTAAGCTTGTTTATTTGTGTAATAACCTCTGTATATGAAATATTTTTATCCATTAGTTTAGTCTGCTGTTTATTAAGTTTTTTGTTCATGTTTGTAGTTATAAATTTCTTTATTTTATCTTTAGGCTCCATGTTAATGTTATTATGATTAATTTTGTGAAAGTGATTTCTAAATTCATCTAATATTTCTGGTAAACTAGAAACATTCTTCTTTTTCCTTGGAGAGAAAATTTCTTTGATATGATTTTGTTTATTCAACCTTTTGTTTTATTTTTAAGTCTATGTAAGTATTTGGGACTTATTGAGTAAGACAAAAACTTATATTTCTCTAAAGTTATTTTAACTTTATGAGTTAAGATTTCTTTGTACTTCTCATTTAATTTATTTATTTCTTCAATTACTTTTTTGTCCATAATATTATCTTTATTATTATGTTTGTATGAATCTAATTTGCTTTGAATATCTAGTAATTCCTTGTTCCAAGATTTCCTTTTATTATTATACCATCTGATACTTTGTCCATATAAATATGATTTTAAAGCATCCCAAACATAAACAATGGAGACTTCAGGTGTATTGTTTAAATCTAAGAAATGTTGCACTTCTGAAAGTATAAAATCTTTATAGTCTTTTAGTTGAGTTAAGTATGCTGGTATTCTTTTGATCTGAACATTGTAAGTACTTTTTATCATAAACTCAAAGACAATTGAATTATGATCTGATATAAGACACGAAATGATTTTAGAATTAATTAAGTCTGTTACCATCTGGTTAGAAATAAAGACGCTATCTATTTTTGAATAAGTTTTATATCTGTTAGAAAAAAAAGTGTATGGCAATGATTTTGAATCTATCTGATTATTAATATCATTCAAATGATATAAATTAACAAAATCATTTAAATGTTTTGCATTAGATGTAATTTTCCTTTTTCCTATAGTAGTAGTATCTTTTTCATGTAGGATACAATTAAAGTCACCTGCTAAAATAATATCTCCTATAGAAAATGATATGATCTTATTGAGATGGTGTTTCACTGTATTAATGCCAATTCCTGGTATCCAATATACATTGATTAATGTATATATCTTTCCATTAATCTGAATTGTAACCATACAAAACATTCCTTTATCATCTTTATAACACTTAATAGTTTTAGGTATGGGCATACTTTTATTCCATAAAATAGCCACTCCTCTTTTTTTCTGTGTGTGTTCTGAACTAACCAAGACTGTATATGTATTAGTGGCTAATTTATCAATATCCTTTTCCAGGAGATGTGTTTCTTGAAGGAATACTAAGTTGGCCCTATGCAAATTAATGAATCTCATTAAACTTGCCCTTTTACATGGATTATTCAATCCATTAATGTTTAAAGAAATTCCTTTTAGAGAAATCATTTAGCTTTTATAAACATATAAAACATATAATCAGAATAACAATTAACAAAATAAGTGATATTATGTCTCCTCCTTTAGGTGTACCATTAATTATAGCTGTATTTATTGAAAATCTTATGGGATTTTGTGTAAGTTTCACTTTTATTTGTAGTGACAATGAGTTTATAAAATGTGATGTGGATGTCAGAACTATATACAAACAACAATAAACAGGTGAAAATAATATTAGGATTAAACATTGCACCCAGCAGGGAGTTAAGAACTCCAACTTTGAGTAGCACATACCACTCAAGTTATCCCCCTATCCTAAGCAGCAGTACCTCAGCTGCCACCAAATCAATTCAATACTAACTATTATTAACTAAAGTTAACCTCATTTAATTAGATTATCTAGTAAGACAAAGCTAAACAATGTATAAATCAGCTTCATATAGACAAATAAGAACATTTAGAAACAGCTCATATTACTATGTACATCTATTTTGTATAATACACTCATAATCAAAATAGCATTCTAACAAACCTGATAATGGGAACAGAGAAGAGAGAGGAAAAAAAAAAAAAAAAAAAAAAAGGGCATATCTATATATTAGTTTATTAAAAGATTGTAAGAATCAGTTCTTATGTTCATTCGGATTCAATAACTTAGGCTATTATGGTTCAGACATTACATATATTAGGGTATTCCTACTTTCTGCCATAGAAATGCAGTTAACAGTTTTAAAACTTTAAATTACTTGCACCAAAGCTTTCTTTTCATACTTATTATTGCCAATTAAATAAAATATTTATACTCATACATATGTTTACAAATCATACTGCACAGCAATGTTAATTCCTAGTTATACATAAATCATTGTGATGAAAGCCATCTGTATTTTATATATCTGAACTGCAGCTTTAAAATATGTCACATGACAGTTTCTTCTAAGATATAATCATAATGATACTTGTGCTTGTCAATTAGTTAAGTCAAATGATTTATTACATTATATATGTTTAAATCATAAGTATTTATATACATTAATATGTTGCAGTCATGTAAGCTTTCAAAAACATGTGTATATATGTTTTACCTTCTATGCCTTCTAAAATATCTCACTTGCTTACTATGGCATACTGAATCATTTAAAATCATTATAACTTTCATATTTTATAAATTACATCTTAAATAAGTAGGTTGTTATAAAGAATAACTCACATTTAGATGTCATAAAGTTCGTTTTTCATCACAAAGTCGCATTTACAGCAGTTCTACTTCCTGAAACAGTGTTCTTCTTGAATCTGCGATGTGTCAGTGTGAAATCAGGGGTCAAAGTTCAAAATGACTGCATTCAGCTTCTCTGCGTGTATTCTGAGTGTTGAAGCTTTTAACAACTCGAGGACACTATTCACGAGGTAACCCACATCCCAAATTGTCTCCCTTAACATTCTGGCGGGAAATTTAGTAAAACAAGTGACTGACATTCATTTAGTAATACAAATGAATCTAAACAGTGTAAAACCTTCGCGAAGTATTTTACAAGTCATTACAGTCTCTATGATAGTGAAACCAAGCCTACAGTTATTTAACATATTATACAACTAATTTTTATATACCCCGTTTCATTTTCTCATACAAATCTTATTATATACATATAATCAGTATTATCAGAAACATATAACTGTACATATAAGAAAGAAAGAGAGAGAGAGAAAAAAAGAAAAGGAAGAGAGAAAGAGAGAAAAAAAAAGAAAAGAAAGAGAAGAAAGAAAAAAAAGGAAGCTACAAAGAGTATCTACAAAGATATATTATTTGCTGTTTATATTAATAAAATTAAACATGAGATATATTACTTACAGCTATTTTAGTTCTAATTATTTGCAATTATATCATGACAAATTATTTGCAATCATGTATAAGCAATTAAGTCATGGTATAATATTTAGCAACAGTGTTTAAACAGCATATATAATTTTAAAGAACTAATAAGTTATTATTTCACTTTTTCCATATTTTTCATCATACTTCTCTCCTTGCCCTCCCCCACCCCTCACTAAATGCATAGTTTAGAAAGAATGCCATTATTTAAAACAAGAAGAAAAAAAAATGTATCAAATTACTAACCTTAGGTCTCTTTTATCACAAAGAGAAACAAGTTGATTCATAGCATGTTATTTGTTCCTCAGAGAGTTTGACTATTTATGAAACAAAAACAGTTCTTTGCACACAGAAAAATAACTTTGAATAAATCTTTAAAATATTTGTGGCTTTCTAGAGATGCAGTAACTGTATTTGAAGAGTTTAAGAGAGAAGAAGAAAAAAAAATATATAGGACATGTCATTTGTTTTTTAGTCTTTTTTGCTTCTCTGAAGTCTTCCAAGAAGTTCCTGTTGCCATCCTCTTTAACGAAGGACTTGCCCATTCCATATCTTCTATTTTATCTAATATCTTATTTTTTTTAATATACAGCAAAGCAGAGTCCAAGTCTTCAAAAATTATAGGGCCATCAGGTAAAAAGATTTTTAGTTTGGCAGGAAACAAAAGGTAAGTTTTGAACTGTGCTTTCTTAAGCTCTCTTATTAATGGCAAAAAAACTTTTCTTTTAGTTATTACCAAGGAAGAATAGTCATTGTCAAAACGCACAGTTGCCTCATTAATTTTTATAGGTGCTTTAGCCCATGCAGATTTTAATACCATCTCCTTGTCATAAGATGATAAAAATCTTACTATAACTGATCTAGGATACTTTTTGTTAGAGTTAAAATTAGATAAGGACCTATGGGCTCTTTCAATACCAAAAGAAAATGCTTCTGACAAGTCTAAAGTTTTGGGAAGCCAAGTATTTAAAAAGGAAGTAATGTTGTTACCTTCTATATTTTCTGGCAGTCCAAAAATCCTAATATTATTGCGTTTTCCAGGTCATCAAGTTTGGATTGTAGGTGTGTGTTCTGCTTCAGCAAAAACTCAATGTTAATTTCTTCTTCCTGGATTCTGTTCTCCATTTCATTAACAGTCTCTTCTATACCTGTAATCTGAGCCTTCTGATGTTGCAAGTCTTGATGTAACAAATCCATTTGTTTTGTAGTTTTTTCTATGAAGTTATCAATTTTAGTATCCAGTTTGTCCATTTTGGTTGTTAATTGCTGAATAGTTGATATCAAAGACTGAAGCTCTTTCTTGATGCTGGAATCCTGACAGTTTGCCTTACTGGAACTCATTTTGAACAGAGTTGATGAAAGAGAAATTTCCAAGGTGATTTCTGACAGGAAAAATATTTAAATTTTCTTTCTTTTTTAGATATTATTCAAGAAACAGTTATTCCAAACGTATTTAGAAAGAAAATTATTTCATTAGTTGAATTTTAAAGTAATTATTTCCTGTCAGTGCAGTTAAGTTGGTGGAGCTGAAGAAATCTGCTGCTATCCTGTGTTCATCCTTGGCCACGCCCCGATTGATTACATCTTGATCTACAGCTTTGAATCCCTTACAGAGGCTGTGTTGATTTGACTGGACTTACTATTACTGAAGGCGTTTATTTACCTTTTATGTGGTGTTTAGTTTTGTCCTGCACTTTACACTTGTGCTGCTGACAGCTAGCATCACTGTAGTAAACTGGGGAGTCGTCGTTTTCTGCTCGGTGCTATTAATAGTGCTGGGTTGCAAATTAGATCTTGCAAAAATTGGTCTTCTTATATTCCAAGTTATTACTTATACTGTTTTGTTTTTCTTTAATTACCTGCAAACTTATGAATTGTTCTAAGTTATGACAATGTCTGTAGCAATGACCTCCAGCTCTCAGCCAGCCTTTTTGTGACTTCCTAAACCACATCACAAATATTTACATTTTATCAGTATCTTACAGGCTTTGGGATGGGGCATACATGTTCTACTGGTATGCATTCCAAGCAGGAAGCAGTGCTTCTGGTTATCTAGATGACATTTCCCTTTTTAGACCATGACTCAAAACTGTAATAGAGGAGAGGTCATTTGCAAAGCTATCTACTGCTGCATAGAATCAGCTCCCCTCCTAAAAACACTGGGTACATTCACAGTAAAGCTGAAAGAACATCTGGAATAAGTTAAACATAACTGCTTTCATGATGTTAGTTAACCAAAATGAATATTTTTTCTTGCAATAAGGTTCTTGAGCTCCATTTCATTAATGGTTCTAACCTTAGCAGTGAGACTGTCCTCAGCTGCATGAATAATGATGGGTTGCTGGCTCGGTAGTTAATATCTTGGCTTCATAGGTTCATAGGTTCATAGGTAGGTACTAGGATATCAGCCCTAGGGCCTATATAAGCCCAGCCAAAAAGGTACCCTGGCTTTTGCCACCCAAGAAAATTATTTTCCTGTGCCACTGTCAAGCAGAGCCACAGAAGTGATCCCCGGGGTGAATTTCCTATCTTCCATCCAATCATCAAGATTGCTAATGAGGAGCTTTGTTTGATATAAATAGGTAGTTTATTCCAAAGTATGGGAAGTCTCTGAGACAGGAATCCACCCCTCCAGCATGTTCTGTTTATTGTGGTGACAAGGTTTAGGTCCCTAGAGCGTGTAGCTCAGAGGGATTGGGATTTCTTTAAGTGGAGCATGTCCAACAGCTCTGGGTTTGACATAGCTTTGTATGTTAGGCAGAGATCACCTCTGAGTAGGCGATATGCGACGGACTAAAGCTAGAGTTTTTTGAGACAGTCTGCGTAGGGAATCTGTTTGAGGCTGGTAATCCTCTTTGTGAGGTATTTCTGCGGCCTTTCCAGTTGTTGTAGATGTCTTGTGAGGTACATACCAAAAGGGACGTTGTACTCTATAATGGGTCTAATAAGTGATGAGTAGAGGGGAACAATGACCTCTTTTTTTCTGGATGACAAACCTTTTGTGATGAGGTGTGCCACGCAGAAGGATTTCCTGACTACTGTGGCGATGTGATTTTCAAAGGAGAAACTACTGTCCACCTGTGTCCCAAGGTCTCTTATCACACTTTCAGTGTTAAGTATACTACCGCCTATTTTGTAGTTCATGGGTACAGAGTTTTTACCAAAGGGGATGACAATCCACTTCTTGGAACTGAGCTTGAGGCCATGGCTTTGACACCAGACATCTGTCTCAGTGAGGCCCTTTTGTAGGATGTCCACATTGTTAGGAGTTTCGATTATGGCTCCTAGTTTGCAGTCATCTGCGAACTTCATTAGCCAAAGACCTTCTGTGTTAGCCTGTACTTCAGAGAAGTAGATATCAAACAGGAGAGGACCCAGGACTGAACCCTGTGGTACTCCACTTGTCACTGGTCTGAAGTCGGATTTGGAGTCTGCTACTTTCACAGTGTGGGTTTTGTCAGTGAGCCAGTTGGCAACCCATCTTGTGACATAGGGATTTATACCTAGTTTAGTGTGTTTATCTAAAATTCCAGAGTGGGGGGATGGTGTTAAAAGGCTTGGCAGGATCTAGATAGGCTGTGTGAACCACCTTACCCTCATCTACAGCTTTGGTGACTGCTTCAAAGAAGTCTATCATGTTTAGGAGACATGATCTGCCTTTTACAAACCCGAACTGGGTTGGGTCCAGAGTTTGGAGATTACCAAAGTCTTTGTTTATAAGTTCCATGATGATACATTCCATGGCCTTGCAGACCAGGCTCGTCAGGCTAATGTGGGGTAGTAGTTCCCTGGATCCATGGTGACTCGCCCCTTGTGGAGTGGGATAACTGTCGCTGTGTGCCATTCACCGTGTACAAAGCCTGAGGTGAGGCTATGATTGAACATGGTACTTAGGTGGAGTGCCAGTTCATTCTGTAGTTCATGTAGAATGGAGCCTGGGATGTTGTCTGGTCCCATGGATGCTGTGTTCTTGGCTTTGGAGAGTGTGGTTTTTACCTGTGCAGCAGTGATTGCAGGAACTTTGCATTCTTCCAGTATAGAGATGGGTCCTTTAGGGGGGTGAGAGGAGGGTAAAGTTAGCACTGAACCTATCTGCCAGGATGTTGGCAATATCAGTTGGGTCTGTATATTTAGTGTCATTGTGCTGTAACTCAGAGAAGATCTGAGTGTTGCCATTGAGATTCTTGACATAGCTATAGAATGCGCTGTGGTTGTCAGTAGAATTAGTGGAGATTTTGTTTTCGTAACTAGCTTTGGAGGATTTTATCAGGGATCGCAGCTTCTTACTGAGGCTGACCAGGGAGCTCCTTCACTCATGGGATTTTACTCTCTTTTGCAATAGTTTCTTCCTTCTGTTGTACAGTTTGTTTATGGCAGGGGACCACCAGATTGGCTTCCTTTTTTTAGAGGATAGCATCTTGGTTCTGTTTGGGATACCACGATCCATGCACTTGTGTAAGTGCTTATAAAATGCAATTGTGTAGGATTCAGTAGTCATAACTGTATTGTCCACCTGCATGGCTGTCATGAAGTTCACCACTTCTGTCTTAAGAAGCATGAAGTTGGCTTTGGAGAAATTTTTTACAGTGGTTTCCTTAATGGGGGGGGGCAGGATGTGGATATCTAGGTTGATTAGCTTATGGTCGGATCGGGCCAATGAGGCATAAACTTCAGGTGTGGAACATCGGTCACTCATGTTGGTAATGACTAGATCTAGAATATTGTTGCCCCTGGTGGGGGTGTGGATAAGTTGATCCAGAGCATTGGAGTTTATGAATTCCATAAAGTGTTGAGTGAAGGAGTTGGTACATGAGTAGTTTTCCCAGTTAATGGTGGGGTAGTTGAAATCGCCCATTATTAGGGTGTTTGGTTGAACCCTAATATTTTCCAGTACATCAAGAAAAGAAGAGTGGGAATCCTGGGGCATGGTGGGGGATCTGTAGCAAGCTACAACTTGGATTGCAGTTTTGCCCAGAGTTAGTTGCACTTGGATAACCTTGGATGCATTATGCTGAGCAACTAGCCTGGAGGTGTGGATATCCTTAATGAATATGGACACAACTCCACCTTTGGTGTTCCAATCCAGGTTACATGGCCGTAAAGTGTGGTATGAGTTATAGCCTGGTAGTGCAGGGGTGCTCTCTGGAGCCTTGAACCAGGTCTCAGTCACTGCACAGATATCGATGTTCTCCATTTTAAGGAGTGCCTCGAGTGAGTGTATTTTGAGATTTAGACTTCTAGCATTGAGTAGCATCACCCTCAGTTTTTGCTTGCCTGTTCCTGTTATGGTGATGAATTTGTCATTTGAACCTTGCCTAAAACAGGCACTATAGGGCGGCAAGAACCTTAGCCAGTATCCGGAATCCCAGGGGTGACATGTGCAGGCCATCTCTGGTAAAGCATCGTGGTCTGTCGATCATGTCATCCCAGGCAGACAGATACTGGATCCCTTTAGAATGACACCAAAAGCTTAGCCAATTGTTGAAGTCAATCATTTTGTCCTTGTACTGCGGTATCATTCTGGGTGATGGCAGAATGCTACTCAGGGCTAGGGTCATACCTGGCTGGGCTACAAGATCGGAGAGCTCTTCCATGTCTCTTTTCATGTAGTCCAGGGAGGTACATCTCAGATCATTCACACCAACATGGACAATGACAGAGTCATATTTGTACTTGTTGTGGAATGACCTGAGTGCATGGGTTATGTGGCGGATCCTGGCACCCGAAAGGCAGTTGACAGTAACCTTCTCCTTGTTTAGCCTGTTGAGTGGGACATCAGTGTGCCTGACTATAGAGTCACCTATGACTAGTGTGTTGGGTACGTTGTTTTGCCTTATTGGCTGTGGTTGAGTGGCTCACTGAGTCTGCGGGCTATGTGTCATTTGGGTTGTGCTGGGGGGTGAAGGTTGCTTGCATTTCTGCTTTGGAGGTCTCTGTTGCTTGAGCAAATTATTATTGAGAGCATCCGCAAATGTTTTTGTGTTTCTATGTGTGTATTTTGGTGGTGTAGATTTAGTGAGACTATGTGATGAGTGTGGTGTGGTGCAAGTGTTTACCTTCTCCTCTTGACTGTCAAGTTCAGTCTTGGTTGGAGATAGCTCCAGGATGCAGGTTTGATCCTAAGCTTGAGTCACTGTCTGTATGGAGTTTGTATGCTCTCTTTGTCACTATCTGGATTTTCTCTGAGTGCTCCAGTTTCTTCCCATCTCATGAAAAAAACCTTGCTGGTTGATTAACTACTCCAAACTGTCCATATACATTATCCTTACTCGTGGTTTTATGGAGTTGGGCCAGGCTGAAGAGTCCATGAGGACAATGAGCTCACTTGTCCTGCTGATAAATAAATAAAATTAAAAACTAAAATCTGTTAGTCGCATGAAATTAAAGGTGTTATTGTATATTGTCCCTTTTAATTTCTCTGGTACATTTGACACAGGTGATCATCTGACCTTTTTTATTTTCCAACCCCTGGAGACCTACCATGAGGTCACTGATATTTTACTATAGTTACATGTCTCCTACATCAAACAGTAGACTCCCATGGTGGTCTTCAGGTTTAACTCTTCCTCTGCCTACCCTCTTAGCTGTGAGATCACACCAAGCTTTGTATTATACCCAATACATTTTCTGTGTATGTGCCACCACTTGGTGGTCTAGTTCAGTGGGCAGGCTTGCATTATCACAGCTGTGCTTGGATAATCATGTGTATATCTCCCTCATCGAAACTATATACCTGTTTTCAGTAATCAATCAGGTAAGAATTCATTTCACCACTATATACCAGACTATAGTCTGGAGTCTGTAATGAGTTAGCAAGGTTCCCTATTTGACCCATAGTCTCCAGGACTGACAAACAGTTTTAATAAAGTCCCTGTAATACATCTGGAGCATTTCTCCCCGGGCCTCTGCTGAAAGGCTCTGTGGAACCTAGTTGGACATTCCCAGTCAACAAATGTTAAATAAATAAAAAAAAATAAAATAAAACTTCATATCACCACTACAACCACACTAATGGCACCAGTAATGGCCTGATGGGAAATCATAAATAAACTACAATTTGTCACAGATAACCTCCATGATATCAAGAAAAGGCTACATATGTGTGTCTGTTCAATTACATCTCAGAAAATGCCTTGGTTAGTATGTTAATAATAACATGTAAGACTTGGGGCCGGATTCACGATGGCTTGCACGGAGTCTACGAGTAGAGTAAGACTCCATGCAGCCATCATGTCCGACGAGCGATCCAGAAACAGCCTGTAGGGGTGTGTAAGAGAGCTCCTAAAACGTCTCCTAGACGAACAGGGCTGGGATATGTAAATTACCTCACTTGCAGCCGAAAGGCATGCAAATGAGGTAAATGTGCGATCCAGGAAGCACAAACCTGTCCGAGTAGGAGACGTGTTAGCTGCAGAAATGTACTCAGTTGACAACTGAGTACCATTCTGCAAATAGCATAATGGAGCCTTGTCAGCTCCAAATAAAGGTTGCATATGATTGAGGAGGCATGCCAATGGCCAAATATATGGCCATTGGAAAGTTCCCCAGATGCAAAATTAAAATAAAAAGAATTTTTTTTTCGGCGATTTCCAATGTTTAAGCATAGAGCAGCGCCACACAAATGGGGTGCGCTATAAAAATCATAAAATAAGACAATAAAAGACACAAACATGGAATTTATGAAAATTGTTAAATGACAACCTAAGGGAATACAGGCTGAAGACAACATGGCCACCGAGTAGGGGTTGCTAAGGGGAGAAGCCCTGTCTAAGACATGTAACCAAGCATTAGTAGGCAATCCTATGTAAATGAGTGTTAGGATAGTGAATCGCACTTTTACATAGCAAATGAGCACAGTCAGTGGAGTGTAGGAGTAGGATATGGGGAGGAACAGAGTAGGAGATAGGTGACACCACAAGGGGGGTATGTATGAAAGTAGTGAAGCTCATTGGAGGACAGTGGCATCTGTTAGGTGTCAGTTAGACATCATGGAAAGAGGTGTGTCAACAGGTAGGCCAGGGAAAGCCAAGAAATGGAAGGTGTATACTGTGGATAACACCAAAGTTTCTTGCTGAGCGGGTATGAGCGTGTGTGCGCACCTGTAAACTTGAGTAATTCAGAGTGCGCGCGTGGAAGCGTGAGTGCGCAAGTTTAAGCTGGAGTAAGCATGTATAAGGCTGTTGGAAGACCTGTAAACGTGTTTGAGCTGGTGTGTGTGCGTTTTAACCTGAATAAGCAAGTCTTAGTCCATCTAAGCATGTGTGCGTGCGTGTGAGCTGCTGTGAGTGTATTTCCGCTTGTATGCGCGTCGCTCCCCCGAGGAAACAGAAAGGAAAAAGGAAGCACAACAAATAGTAGGAAGCTACCAGGGAATACTAGTAGAGCTAGCAGGTGCAAACAATCAGAATCAGGCAATTACACAGGCAGAACACTAGCCCAGCCCAGCACTTAAAACTCTGCAAACAACAGAGCAGTTTGTTTCTCTCAAGAGACACTGCAACACTGGAGTAAGCTACTAGAAGTGAAAACTGAAAAAGCTACAGTCAGACAAAAAATGCTAGGGGCTGCCAGTGCTGTTATAAGGTGACATATGCAACATGCTGAGGGTGGTGACAATGCAAATGCTGCCAGACAACCCACAGTGAGGAGACAGAGAAGAGTGTACAGGCCCAGGGTCACCTACCAGGGGTTACATGAGCTGGAGATAGTGGAGAGCTATAGAATGGACAGAGACCTCCTGTAGCAAATTGTTGAGCTGTGCAGGCCATGCCTCACACACAGAACCAACAGAGGGGAACCCATCCCAGTGGAAACCAAGGTATGTGTTGGCCTAAGAATACTAGCAACATGTACCTTTCAGAGACCAACTGGTGATATGATGGGGATATCACAGGCATCAGCATCCAGGGTACTGCACCAGTTCCTGAATGCCATGTCAGCACATGTCGGTGATCATGTATATTTCCCCAATTCCCGTGAGGTATTGGCCAGCAATATGCATCTCTTCCAGCAAATAGCAGAATACCCTGAGGTAGCGGGTGCAATAGACTGCACGCATATATGCATCAAGGCACCAGCCGGTGAGCAGGGTAGGGCCTACATTAACCGCAAGGGCTTCCCCTCCATCAACTTCCAGGTCGTGTGTGATGCCCAGGGCATAATAATGAATATGTGTGCTGGCTGCCCTGGAAGCTACCATGATTCCCATATCTGGCATCTGACACAGCTGTACCAGACATTTGCCAGTGGGGACATCCCACATGGTCACATAGTGGGGGATGCTGGCTATGCACTGGAGCTGTGGCTGATGACACCCATCAGAAACACACACACACCTGAACAGGAACGCCATAATGAGGCACACGCAGAAACATGAAATGTAATTGAGCATGTGTTTGGGTTGCTCAAGTCACGGTTCCGGTGCCTGGACACATCTGGTGGAGCCTTGCAATACTCATCAACTACATGTACCCAAATTGTCATGGTATGTGCTATGCTACATAATATGATTCTGCGAAAACAGCTGCAGCAGGACCAGCATAGGCCTGGGCCAAACAGCCCCCCAGCAGTGCCAAGGCCATCACAGGCAGAGCGTGACTCGGAGGAGGAACAACCTGAGCCTGCCCTAGTAGGCAGAAGGAGGCGTGCCCAGTATTCCTTGGCCTTGGCAAAGAGGCAACGCATAGCACATACACTGGTTCAGTAGGAACTCTGGAAATGATACCTCTCTCTGACTCGCACATATAGTAAAAAGGATGCCTAACTTGACACTACCTGTTTCCAAACATGTATAGGGAGTGCAGTATGTGCATCTGACATAGGCAGCCCTGCAGCACCACCTGAGGCATGATTGCCGTGTTAAGCAATGTAAGGTAGTGCTAAACAGCATTTACCACCATGTAGTATATGCAAACTTGATGACCTTGAGTATCATCCTACCCTCACCAAACATGAGGCCACAATATGAAGACAAGATGATCAATTACAACAATTGGCTTAAGTATTGGTGTCAGTGAAAGGGGATACAATGACTGTCAGCCTGGGATGACATGCTTGACAAGACATGATGCTTCGCTAGGGATGGATTTCACCTATCACCTGTGGCCTTTTGGATATTGCCAGAGGCTTTTGTCACCCCCATAGTGAAGGCTCAAAACACAAATACACCTCCATAGGTATCACAAGGGATAAGAAACTATAAGTAATGCTACTCAATGCCAGAAGTCTAAACTGCAAGATGCATGCACTTCAAACTCTTCTCAGCATGGAGAATGTTGATATCTGTGCAGTAACAGAAACCTGGTTCAAGGCTCCCAAGAGCACCCTAGCATTAACAGGTTACACCTCATACCATGCTTTACAGCTGCAAAACATGGAACAAACTACAAAAGGAGGGTGAGTATCAATATTTTTCAAAGATACCCACACCCCCAGGTTGGTGGCACAGCATGAAGCATCGGAGACTATCCATGTGCAACTAACAGTGGCTAAAACCACCTTCCAGTTCATAGCCTGCTACAGACCACCCTCCTAAACCCATGAACCACACTTGGCCGACTGGAGAACACATGAAAATATGAAGGTCTCCCCAAACACCATTATATTGGGTGACTTCAACTACCCAAACATAGACTGGGAGCATTACCCTAGCCCCAACACCCTAGCCCAAAGGTTCCCAGAATTTATAAACCAAAATGCTATGGAACAACTTGCTACCACTATCACAACAGGGGAAAACATACTGGACCTGATCATCACCAACATGGGGACTCTATGCCCAAGACCAGAAGTGTATCCCTCACTGGTAAGATCAGACCAGAGAGTAATCTCACTGGATACTCACATCCCGATCCCAGCCCATGGCCAGAAAAACACAGTAAAAATTATTCACTAAAGCAAATGTCACACTCCTCAAAACTGAGGTGGAATCCTTCACAGCCCCTGTGCCTGTGGAAAATATGGCCCAGACCTCATAACCCTTTATAAACGCATTCTATGAACACCTTCAGGAATGCATGGATCATGCAATCCCAAATAAAACCAAGACCCAATCCTCCAAAGCCAGGCATCCTGTCCAGTGTACCACAGCCATAAACAAATCATACAATACAAGGTGGAAGCTACTATATGATAGATCAAAATCCCAAAAAGGGAAGGCATCTCTGATCAGTATTATTGAAAAACTATGGCCACACATAAGATTGTCTAAGGCCATCTTTGAGATAAAAATTGTACAGGACACCAAGGATAATCACAAGGCATTCTTTACTTATGGTAGGAACCTGTGTGGGAATCCCCAGATATGCTCAGAAGTAGTCCAAAATGACAAACAATACACCAAACCCACAGACATTGACAACATCTGAGCTGACAGGTTCAGTGCAAACCCCTTCCCCCTCCCCACCAAAAGGGCAAATATCTATCCCAGCAGAATGCTGGCCCCCTGACATCGCAGATGCTCAGGTAACAGCCAGCCTCTCCAAAGCAAAACACACAGCATCAATGGGACAAGACGGTGTCCTGGGCTGTGTCCAACATGAACCCCAAGAAGAATTGAACATAAACATAAAACCACTGTTCAATCTCAGCCTTGCCACAGGATATGTACCCAAAGAGCAGTGTATAGCAACAGTGGTCCCTCTCCACAAAGGTGGTGCCTCAATGGATACTGCAAACTATCGCCCCAGAAGCCTGACTAGCTTGGTCTGCAAAGCTATGGAAAGGATCATCATAGACTCAGAAATAAACATATTGGGGACCTACAGACACTGGATCTTACCTAGTTTGGCTTTGTTAAGGGCAGATCCTGCCTCTTAAACCTGGTTGAGTCATTTGAAACAGTCACCAAGGCCATTGATGAGGGGAAGGTGGTCCCCACAGCCTACCTGGACCTCGCAAAAGCCTTCCATACAGTACCCCACCTGGTCATCATAGGTAAGATCACCAGCTTCAATATAAACCCCTATGTCACTAGATGGGTTGCAAACTGGCTCAAGGACAGAACCCACAGGGTCAGAAGTGCTGGAACCATGTCAGACCCCAAACCAGCTACAAGTGGCATCCCACAAGGCTCAGTCCTGGGACCTCCCTTGTTTGGTATATATTTCTCAGAGGTACAGGCCAACACAGAAGGACTGTTGGTGAACAAGTTTGTAGATGACTGCAAACTGGGCGCCATAATCGACCCTCCAGCTGACACAAGCATCCTTCAAAAGGGCCTCATAGAAACAGACAACTGGTGCCAGAGCCATGCCCTCAAGCTAAATGCAAAACAGTGTATAGTCCTCCCCTTTGTCAAAAACTAAGTGCCCACAAATTACCACATAGGTGGTAACCCATTAAGTATGGAAGAAGTGATAAGGAACCTGGGGACCCAAGCTGATAGCAATCTCTCATTCGATAACCACGTGGCCAAAGTGTTTAGAAAAACATTTCATATAGCCCACCTAATCATGAAGGTATTCACATCTACATCAGGGGAGGTCATTGTGCCTTTTAACTCATCCATCATCAGGACCATAATTTAGTACAATGTCCGTTGTGGGATGTACCTTATCAGACACCTGCAGCAGCTGGAAAGGCCACAAAAGTACCTCACCAGGAGGATCAAAGGGCTCAAACACATGCCATTCGCTGCCCGGTTAAAGAAACTGCAGCTCCACTCAGTGGCATACCGCCTGCCCAGAGGCAATCTGTGTTTGATGTATAAAGCCATGTCCAGCCTGGAATCAATGGACATGCTGCACCTCGGAAAATCAGAATCCCATCAAGCTACGTGCTCAAGAGACCTGAACCTCAGGACTGAAATAAATAGGACATGCTGGAGTGACAGATTCATAACCCAGAGGCTCCCCCCACTCTTGAGTAAATCCCCACTCCAGGTTAGCCAGAGTCCCTCATTGACTCTCTTCAAGAGGAATCTTGATGAGTGGATGGGAGATTGTAGGTTTACCCTGGGTATCACTTCTATGTCAATGTTAGACAGAGGCACAGTGTACTAACCTTGAAAAATGTCATGGCAAACTCCACTTAAAATGTGTGTTGAAAGCCAAACACACTCTGGCTAAGATTATAAATGCCCTAGGGCAGATAGCCTAGTATGAACCTATGAACAGAATCACACACACCAACTAGTACAACTGTGGTCAATGTGGAGTAATGTTTGGCAATGTTCACCCAAGTTGGTGAATACACAGCAATGTCGGAAAAGCCTGGTTTAAGTAGGCCATAGCTGAACAAAATGCAACATGCTCATAGTTGCCCAACTGGCCCTTAAACAGTTGGGCCTGCTCAGTATAAACATTTAAAGCAGTGATGAGACTCAAACCCATGATATTGTGCACCATAGTGAAAGTACTGAACCACTACACCATGACAGTATTGCAGTGTTAAGCCAGTATGAGAGAATGTTGCTAAGTCTTTGCAAACTATCACATGGAAACAGGCACAACATAATCCCTGTTGAGTTATGACACAAAGGAGTCTGGCAGTAAGAACACAACATGACTTCCAACACACACAGTATAAATGTCAATATTGGTCATGTTCACACACAACCAGAAATGTAGTGGACTCCAGATCATAACATCTGGAAAGGTCACACTGAGCATGCTCTCACACTTGGATAAATGAGTCATATGTCAGGCAACAAACCATGGAAAGCCTGAACTGGGCATGCTCACATACTTAGGCCATGTCTGAGTATAGCAGTCAGTCACACATATCTGGCAGTTGTATGTGTTAAGCCAGGAACCTCCCACGATCCAGCAATCCGCCCTGTGCACACAGTTAAATGACAACAGACACATATATTAATATACTGGAACCCTGTCATGATCAAGCATGTTATGCAGATACACAAGTTGTTCATAGAAACTGGGAAAGCTACGGCAATAAAGACCTGCAAACAGTAGCAGCAACAAATATTGTGCATCCCGAACATAAACATAGGTGCAGAGGTCAATACTAGGCTGTCTGCCCTAGGGAATTCATAAGCCTAGGCAGAGTGTATTTGGCGTCCACCTCCCCAGTAGAGTAGCCTACTGTGCCTCTGTAAAGTAGGTCACAGAAGGCACCCTTTAAGGCTAGTTTGCTGTGCCTCTATCAAGCAGGGACACAGTGGAGATCCCAGGGGTGAATTTGCAATTTCCCATCCATGCGGCTGTATTTGGCTGGAAGAGGGTTGGCGAGGGGCTATGTCTAACTTTAATTGGAATTCAATTCCAGAGTGAGGGGAGCCTCTGGGTAATGAATCTGTCCCTGCAGCATGTCCTATTTATTTTTGTGCTGAGGTTTAAGTCCCTGGAGTGTGTAGCTCTAAGGGTCTTGGATGTTATGAAGTGGAGTATGTCCATTACTTCTGGGTTTGAAATGGCTGCATACGTCAGGCATAGATCACCTCTGAGTAGGCATTAAGCAAATGAGTAGAGCTGGAGATCCTTTAGTTGAGCTGCATAGGACATCTGTGTGCAGCCCATGATCCTCTTGGGGTGGTACTGTTGTGTTCACTGTAGTTGCCGCAGGTGTTGGGTAAGGTACACCCCAAAGGGGCATTGTAGTCAAACATGGGCCTGATGAGTGACTAGTAGAGGGCCACAATGACCTCCCATGATCTACATACAAACACCCATGTGATAAGGAGGTTTATATATAGGTCTTTGCAATGACTTTGTCAATGTGATTAGCAAAGGAGAGGTTATGATCTATGTGGGTCTGTGGGATATTGCTCTGTTATGTAGTAGATTCCTCCTTCTGTTGTACAGCTTATATATGGCTGGAGTCAACCAGACAGGTCCCCTGTTTTGGAGGAGTCATGGTTTTATTTAGGATAGCATGATCAATGCATACCTGCAGGTGCTCATACAATGCACTTGTAAAGGATTTTGCAGATTGGGCTGTATTATCCTCCAGCACGGGGCCTTTGAAGTATTCCACTCCAGTCTTCACAAGTGCAAAGTCTGCTTTTGAGAAATTCTTTACAGTGAATTCCATGGCTGGGGGTGGGAATGGGATATGGATGTCCAGGGAAAGTTGTTTATGGTCTGATCTTAACAATGATGGTTCTACCTCTGGTGTGGAACATAGAGTTCCCATGTTGGTGATGATCAGGTCCAATATGTAATCCCCCTTGTGGATGTGGTGACTGATTGTGCCATAGCACATGGATTCACAAATTGTAGTGGCTGTAGGGTGATGTTGAGGGCCTGAGTATTATCCCCAGTCAATATTTGTGTACCTGACGTCAACCACTATAATGGTGTGTGTGAAGACCTGCATATCCTACACTGTTCCCAGGAAAGCCAAGTGTGGTTACTGGGTATGGGGGGGGGTCTGAAATACACACCAAACCAAAAGGCAGTTTTGCACAATGGTAGTTGTATATGTATGGCCTGTCATGCTTAGTGCATTGGTACCAACCCAGAGGTGTGTGTATCTGTGATGTATATGAATACACCCCCTACTTGTGTTGTGTGTTACAAGTCCTGTGGTCAAGAAGCATGCTATAGAACATAACCTGGCAATGCCAGTGTGCATATGTGACCCTGAACTAGGCATCTGTTAATACACAGATATTGTTATCCCCCATACTGAGGGATAGTTAAAGATGTACATTCTTCTTTGGAAAGACTGATGATGTCAGCACCCTATAAATACAGCAGGAGAAGGGAAATCATCCAGTAATGTGAATAGCGTGCTGCGCTAATGCGTCTCTCTCAAGTATCATAACATAGTTAGGTAGGGGGTTGAATCCTGCAAATGCTGTGTGTGTGGAGGGGGTGTGTATGTATGCAATTCTCTGTGAAAGGAATGGCCTTTTTGAAGACTGGGATAACACACTAAAAGATGTACATTCCTCTTTGGAAAGACTGATGATGTCAGCACCCTATAAATACAGCAGGAGAAGGGAAATCCTCCAGTAATGTGAATAGCGCACTGCGCTAATGCATCTCTCTCAAGTATCCTAACATAGTTAGGTAGGGGTTTGAATCCTACAAATGCCATGCATGCGTTTGTCACACAGTTTGTCAATGTGTTGTGTGTTTTGCTTTTATTATTGTATGACATATTATTATAACAGTAATTTCAATGCACACATCAGGTATGTGTGTGCCACATACAGATATGTACCTGTGACCTTTAATAGTTCCTATGTGTGAGGCCTGCCCCATATGAATACAGTTGTTACCTTTGCCAGCATGTGCCACAGCTTACCAGACCTTAGGCCATACATGTATGTTGGTGACAATGCAGGCTACTGCAGTGATCTGTGTCCTAGGCCAACTATGTGACACACACCCATGAAAGCTTTGATAGATTAATGTGGATGAGGGTTCATGTCTGGAGTATATGTCAGACATGTTAAAATACAGCAAA
>NC_056729.1:1641155562-1641239740 GCF_019279795.1 Protopterus annectens | reverse complement strand
CCCCGGCACACCAACTAGTACAACTGTGGTCAATGTGGAGTAATGTTTGGCAATGTCCACCCAAGTTGGTGAATACACAGCAATGTCGGAAAAGCCTGGTTTAAGTAGGCCATAGCTGAACAAAATGCAACATGCTCATAGTTGCCCAACTGGCCCTTAAACAGTCTGGCCTGCTCAGTATGAACATTTAAAGCAGTGATGAGACTCAAACCCATGATATTGTGCACCATAGTGAAAGTACTGAACCACTACACCATGACAGTATTGCAGTGTTTAGTCAGTATGAGAGAATGTTGCTAAGTCTTTGCAAACTATCACATGGAAACAGGCACAGCATAATCCCTGTTGAGTTATGACACAAAGGAGTCTGCAGTAAGAACACAACATGACTTCCAACACACACAGTATAAATGTCAATATTGGTCATGTTCACACACAACCAGAAATGTAGTGGACTCCAGATCATAACATATGGAAAGGTCACATTGGGCATGCTCTCACACTTGGATAAATGAGTCATATGTCAGGCAACAAACCATGGAAAGCCTGAACTGGGCATGCTCACATATTTAGGCCATGTCTGAGTATAGCAGTCAGTCACACATATCTGGCAGTTGTATGTGTTAAGCCAGGAACCTCCCACGATCCAGCAATCCACCCTGTGCACACAGTTAAATGACAACAGACACATATATTAATATACTGGAACCCTGTCATGATCAAACATGTTATGCAGATACACAAGTTGTTCATAGAAACTGGGAAAGCTACGGCAATAAAGACCTGCAAACAGTAGCAGCAACAAATATTGTGCATCCCAAACATAAACATAGGTGCAGAGGTCAATACTAGGCTGTCTGCCCTAGGGAATTCATAAGCCTAGGCAAAGTGTATTTGGTGTCCACCTCCCCAGTAGAGTAGCCTACTGTGCCTCTGTAAAGTAGGTCACAGAAGGCACCCTTTAAGACTAGTTTGCTGTGCCTCTATCAAGCAGGGACACAGTGGAGATCCCAGGGGGTGAATTTGCAATTTCCCATCCATGCGGCTGTATTTGGCTGGAAGAGGGTTGGCGAGGGGCTATGTCTAACTTTAATTGGAATTCAATTCCAGAGTGAGGGGAGCCTCTGGGTAATGAATCTGTCCCTGCAGCATGTCCTATTTATTTTTGTGCTGAGGTTTAAGTCCCTGGAGTGTGTAGCTCTAAGGGTCTTGGATGTTATGAAGTGGAGTATGTCCATTACTTCTGGGTTTGAAATGGCTGCATACGTCAGGCATAGATCACCTCTGAGTAGGCATTAAACAACTGAGTAGAGCTGGAGATCCTTTAGTTGAGCTGCATAGGACATCTGTGTGTAGCCCATGATCCTCTTGTCTACTCACTGTAGTTGCCGCAGGTGTTGGGTAAGGTACACCCCAAAAGAGGCATTGTAGTCAAACATGGGCCTGATGAGTGACTAGTAGAGGGCCACAATGACCTCCCATGATCTACATACAAACACCCATGTGATAAGGAGGTTTATATATAGGTCTTTGCAATGTCTTTGTCAATGTGATTAGCAAAGGAGAGGTTATGATCTATGTGGGTCTGTGGGATATTGCTCTGTTATGTAGTAGATTCCTCCTTCTGTTGTACAGCTTATATATGGCTGGAGTCAACCAGACAGGTCCCCTGTTTTGGAGGAGTCATGGTTTTATTTAGGATAGCATGATCAATGTATACCTGCAGGTGCTCATACAATGCGTTTGTAAAGGATTCTGCAGATTGGGCTGTATTATCCTCCAGCACGGGGCCTTTGAAGTATTCCACCCCAGTCTTCACAAGTGCAAAGTCTGCTTTTGAGAAATTCTTTACAGTGAATTCCATGGCTGGGGGTGGGAACGAGATATGGATGTCCAGGGAAAGTTGTTTATGGTCTGATCTTAACAATGATGGTTCTACCTCTGGTGTGGAACATAGAGTTCCCATGTTGGTGATGATCAGGTGCAATATGTAATCCCCCTTGTGGATGTGGTGACTGATTGTGCCATAGCACATGGATTCACAAATTGTAGTGGCTGTAGGGTGATGTTGTTGAGGGCCTGAGTAGTATCCCCAGTCAATATTTGTGTACCTGAAGTCAACCACTATAATGGTGTGTGTGAAGACCTGCATATCCTACACTGTTCCCAGGAAAGCCAAGTGTGGTTACTGGGTATGGGGGGGGGGGGGTCTAAACTACACACCAAACCAAAAGGCAGTTTTGCACAATGGTAGTTGTATATGTATGGCCTGTCATGCTTAGTGCATTGGTACCAACCCAGAGGTGTGTGTATCTGTGATGTATATGGATACACCCCCTACTTGTGTTGTGTGTTACAAGTCCTGTGGTCAAGAAGCATGCTATAGAACATAACTTGGCAGTGCCAGTGTGCATATGTGACCCTGAACTAGGCGTCTGTTAATGCACAGATATTGTTATCCCCCATACTGAGGGATAGTTAAAGATGTACATTCTTCTTTGGAAAGACTGATGATGTCATCACCCTATAAATACAGCAGGAGAAGGGAAATCCTCCAGTAATGTGAATAGCGCGCTGCGCTAATGCATCTCTCTCAAGTATCCTAACATAGTTAGGTAGGGGTTTGAATCCTACAAATGCCATGCATGCGTTTGTCACACGGTTTGTCAATGTGTTTTGCTTTTATTATTGTATGACATATTATTATAACAGTAATTTCAATGCACACATCAGGTATGTGTGTGCCACATACAGATATGTACCTGTGACCTTTAATAGTTCCTATGTGTGAAGCCTGCCCCATATGAATACAGTTGTTACCTTTGCCAGCATGTGCCACAGCTTACCAGACCTTAGGCCATACATGTATGTTGGTGACAATGCAGGCTACTGCAGTGATCTGTGTCCTAGGCCAACTATGTGACACACACCCATGAAAGCTTTGATAGATTAATGTGGGTGAGGGTTCATGTCTGGAGTATATGTCAGACATGTCAAAACACAGCAAAGTCTGTGAGCGATGGACACCCAGTGTAGGTGTATGGCAACTGTTGCCGATATGCATACAGACACCTTCTTGCTTAGCTGATACACCGAGGGACTGCAGAATACCTTTGGAAATGTGAATATCACAGGAAAGACAAGATAACACTTGTCCACATGTACACACCATTACCCGTTCTACATGATGGGTGCTACCACCTACATGTTACTGTTGGAATATGCTAACTACATGCCAATGCCAATGCCACAGTTGTGTTACAGCAATACAGCATGGCTTGGACAACAGGTATCTGTCCGTATGATACCCTTGTGGTGGTTAGGTGTGTCATGTGTAGAATGCATTGTAGGCCACTGTATGTATTTGCAGTCGTGGATGGACATATCCATAGTGTGTTGGCATGTAAGTGAGACTGCTATATGCCAAAGAGTATTGTTCTCAGGGATGTGTGGGGCTCAGTAAGAATGTCTACTGCCATAGTGTAGTACTGCAGGGATATCACTGACACCAGGTTCCTACATCTGTGTATCAGTTGAGGAGACACCATGTAATGACCACTGAATGTCAGGCTGTGTAAGCTGTGTATACTACCAGAATGCAGACCATTGACATTTGGAAACCGTATCACCCACAGCATGCTGTCAAACCATGTCATGTTCCATGCTAACCATGTTCACAAATGTACACCTGCAACTCAGTGCTGCAAACATCACACATTTACTGTCCACACCCCAACACATGCAGGCAAAGGTACACACAACAGCCATGTGGCACATGAGCAGACAGTACACTTTGGGAATTAACACTGGTGTATACAAAACTGCAATGACAAACATAGGTAATGCATCATGCATGCTCGAATATACCCACAGCAATATAATTACAATGTACTGTTAACAACATGATAATATTACTACAGTGCTATGTAGTCACCCTGTGCATCAGCACCATGCTACCCTGTTCCTGCGTCAATGTTACAGATGGCAGGAGGTGGCACAGTTTCATCATATGCCCAGGGTGTGTACTTGGTTTGCCAGAGTCTGCCATTGACACATCTAATTGACATGTGTGTGTGTGTGTGTGTGTGTGTGTGTGTGTGTGTGTGTGTGTGTGTGTGTGTGTGTGTGTGTTAGTGAGGGACAACAGTACAACATGGGGCAATGTTGCTGCAATGTGTGTGTGTATGTGTTAGCCCTAGATGTTAGCATTATGTGTGTGTGTATGCATGCACACAGTTCCACCACGTGGCTGCCATATACGGGTGTTTGTGGACAGCCACAGACTGTACCTGCCAGGTCATACAGATCACTGTCTCTGGCCACATACATGGTACCTATGCCTGACAGGGGTGCTACGGACAGTATCAGGTACTAAGCCAGACTGGGTACTGTCATCAGAAGCAGTGGGTTGTTGACTGGACACATGTCCCTGCTGAGACTCTCCAGAGCCACGTGCATGTGGTCTTCTCGGACGGTCTAATGACAGCACAGACCCAGCATTGCTGGGGCTGGTACTGGCACTATGGGAGCGGCTGTGGGTTTGTTGTCGTCCGCGATGACTGCCAGCTGATAATGTTGCTGGCATACGTCCACGTCGACGTCTCAACCATCCTGCACTGTCTTGGCTCCTGGACATGTAGTTGTGGAAGAGATCTAATGTGTCCCCCCAACGTCTATCAATGACCTCGCTGATGTTATGGATGGCAGATGCAACATCACGCATAGTGTCATTCATAGCTGTGCGATGTGTTCTAAGCTCCCTCAGAAGCTGTCTGGTGTACCATTCCATACGTGCCTGTGCCTGCATTACAGCCCGGAACATAGCTGAGGTTCAAAGACCTCTGTGGGCACGTCTGACAGGGGCAGTACGACCACGGATGCTCCCACAAGAACCCCTGGACATCTGCCTGTGTGGTACTATGTCAGGAATCTGGCCATGGCTGCTGTGAGGGGATGCATGTGCCAATGATACCACACTACCCTGGTCAATGTCCACTGTATGCTGTCCCTCAGCTAAGGACATTGGTGACAATGGATGTATCGGCAGGATGACTGTGCGCATTGATGGGGTTGACTGCTGTGTAGTGTCAGTTGGCTGACCAACGACAGACCCTGTCACACCTCCCTGTGCCACTACACATGTATCATCATAATCACTATCCCCAGCAGTGGCTTCAGGTTCCCTGCTGCACTCCACCAGAGCAACATCAGAACCTGTGAGAGGAAGATAGGAAACACAGTTTACACATATGTACACGATATTAACACACAGGCGCACATGCACACATGCACACATGCACACAGGCACACATGCACACATGCACACAGGTGCACATGCACACATGCACACAGGCTCACATGCACACAGGCGCACAAGCACACAGGCGCACAAGCACACAGGCACACAGGCACACAAGCACACAGGCACACTCCTCAGTACAGCAGATACAAACACAGACACACCTGCAATCCAACACATACACAATACTGTTTTAGGGTGGGTGACAGTATCACAAGGAAAAACATCACTGCACACGTGTCAGCATGCAGATTATGTGTTGCACAGGAACATGCAGTGCAAGTGTAGACAGCCCTTGTTAATAACAGCATATGTGTACTTGATGCTTGTGTGTAGTTGTTCAGTGATTGTCTCCACCCTGGGACACAATGTGTACAAGGACATAACAATGTTGTGCAAGTGTTACAAGCTGTGGGTGCATATATTTGCACACACACACACACACACACACACACACACACACACACACACACACACACAACACATGATGGTGCTATGCAATGACTGCTATGTGTACTTTTGTGGTCGGCAGAACTGGATGTGGTGTAGTAACGTGAGCCATGATCAACATGCTTCTTGTGGTCAGTCAACAATAATAATGTGTGCCAGACAGGCAGCTAGCATGCTGTACCTGACGTGCAGTAACATGACTACATCCACAATTACACAGCCACTTGTTACATGGGTTTGTAAGGTGGCCAATAGTGAGCATTGCCTAATATGAATATATTATTTGTTCAAGGCTGTTGCCCAAAGACATGATAGGCCTCTACCCCTCAAATATATTATGCATGCTGCATAGATGATAAGTGGGATACTGAAGGGTGGCCATATAGCAGGTGTCATAATTGGACATGTGTAGCAGGCTAAGGTGTAGTGTGTATGCCAAACATGTGTGTGTTGTGTACATGTGTATCAGGTATGTCTATACACTGTCCAGTACTGTGTTGCCACACATGTGTGTCATGCTCTGTGTATTGCATGTGAGTGAGGCAGCTATTGAGAATAATGGGATATGCATAGTCTCACAGCAAACATGCATGGTATGCATTATGCGTAGGTGTGTTACATGTGCACAGACTACACCTCCATATGACATGCACATGTCATTAGCAATAGTATTGTTATTACACACTCACCAACATGGACTGGCTGCCTTGCTGTCATGCCAGAGAGACCTGCAAAAATATGAGAGTGATTGCCAGTGGCCACAACTGTGCCATTGATACTGTGAGTATGATAAAGTACAGTAGTACAACAGGTGGCTTTCACAGGTGTACAGATTATGCTCAGAATATCAATCTTGCAGAAGAATAGGCAGGTTAACAGCTACACAAACAGTACACATCTCACACACGCATAAACTTCCAGTACAGAGAACAGTCAAATACAGATATGGCATGTTACCTGCATGCTCGATTTCAACATGCTGAGTGGCTCCGGCCTCCATGATGACACATGTTTGTGGATGTTGCTGTTGTTGGCCTGGAGCCATAACACTTAGGAGGTGAGGGGGGGTGGATAGGTACCCCACCGCCTGTGGCAAGCTGTTGTCTGTGAATATCAGATGCACGCTGCCGGACATGTCTAATTAAATCACTGCAGTGATGGCGTACCTGCTCATATGTCCGGTTATGCATGCCTATGTCATTTACCCGACGGACAAGATCTTGCCACAGTGCAGCCCTCTCATGCTGGTTCTGGCTGGTCCTGGAAGACAGCACACAGTAATTCTGCACCAAGCTCTGGTGGATCTCCTGATCCTCTGCTGCTGTATAAGGTGGGTTTCGCTGATGCACCATCACCCTGGAAGGAAAAGAAAAATATGTGAGCAAGTCACGTGGCACACTTAATATTCTAATGTACTGATATCACTTAACTGCCATATATAGCATCTGTCTGTCTATCAGGGGATACTCATGTTCGATACCACATATCAGTGCTCCGCCCACAACTGTCTGACAGTGCCTGCCACACTCCGTACCACAAACTAGTATACACAAGCACTCGGCACACTTTGTGGGATACAATGCACAACCTCACACTGGGGGTATGTATCAAGCTAATGGATGAAGAATATTGTCATCCCGTGCAATGAATGCAATGCACATTTACAGTTTCAACGGTACTCCACCCTAGTCTTTGATGCCATACCCCTACCTGACATATGTGCACCGTTGTTACTATAGCCAGCATACTGCTGTCACAGAGTATACATGCTGCCCAAGTACACACACATACCCTGTAACACACATGTGATTGCGGCCATGGTACAGGCATCATTATACACACATTACACATACATACAACACACAAATGTATGACAACACAGATGAGCATTAACTGTGTACCTTATAGTACTGTGTGCCCATACTTACAGATACCTATGCATGAGGTATGTAATCTGTCCAGACTACAGGAAACACACCAGACAGTGTTACCGGGGAGTGTGAACATACACCATGCTGTAGTGTTTAGGCCTACAACATCAGGTAGTACAACAGTTCATATGTGAGCTGGATTCAACAGCAGTACCACTTACTGAGCATACATGCATTGCTTCTGCCTATGATGGGACACAGCAGTCGTACACAGGGAAGTACAGCACAACATATGCCAATCTACTATGTTGGCATCCCGATAACTGACACATCTTTCTCTGGCCTCACACCAAGGACACCAACTATCATGACAGACACAAACTCACACTAAGCTATCACACCTTTACAGACCTTGCACACAATCAGTGTCACACTCATTCAACATCACATAGCTGGTATTGCACTGAGTACATGTGTGTGTGCATTGTGTCATAGGTAGGTACTATGCTATTGGCCCTGGGCCTAGGGCAGCCTAGCCATATGCTACCCTGCCCTTTGGGACACATGTAATGTGATTTTACTTGCTCCTGTGAAATGGTTACACAGAGGTGACTCACAGGGCATATTCCCTATCTCCATAACATTCATCAGGGGTATGTATGACATCTACTAATAAGGAGCCTTGTTTGTTAATGCTGGGTGATTTACTCCAGGGTATGGCATATTTGTGTATAGAAACCTGTACCTCCAGCATGTGCTGTTTAGTGCAGTGACAAGGATTAGGGCCCTAGGTCATGTAGGCTGGACAGATTGAGAGGTGTTGCCATGGTGGTTGGCCAACTGGTATGGGTGTGACATAACTGTGTAAGTCCAGCAGTGGTAACCTCTGTGTAGGAAGTATGCAAGGCACTCTAGCTGTGGTTTTGAGAGTCAGTCTGCATAGGGAATGTGTTTGAGGGCATTATCAGTCTTTGTTAGGTATGTCTGTGGCCTTTCCACTTGCAGTAGTTCTCATGGGAGGTAGATACTGCATAGGAAATTGTGAGGTATAGAGGGGTACACTGACTTACATTTCCCTAGCTGACACACCTTTTGTGATGACACGTACCATGTACAGGGATTACAAAACTAGTGTGCCACTGTAGATATCAAAGGGGATGCTACTGTACACCTGTGCCCCATGTTCCCTTCTGACACCTCCAGTGGTAGGCAGGCAACCACCTATGTGGTAGTTAGTGGGTAACATGTTTTGGAATGGGGTAAGGCACTGCAGTATCAACACTGGTGTTCAGCCCATGGCCTTGGTCACCAGGCACCTGTTGCAGTATATCTGCCCCCATGTCCCCCTCTCTCACTCTCTCTTTATATCTATATCTACATATATATATATATATATATATATATATATATATATATATATATATATATATACACATATCTGTAGACAGTCATATCTATCTGTATATATGTATGTATCTACATATATATCTATATATGTATGTATCTATTATATCTATATGCATATACATATTCTATCTATATATCTCTATCTGTACATACCTCTCTATGTACACACATATATATATATATATATATATATATATATATATATATATATATATATATATATATGGATATATATATATATATATATATATATATATATATATATATATATATATATATATATATATATATCATCATCATCATCATCATCCCCTTTTTCCAATTTACATGGGGTCGGGGTATCGTATTAACTGTTGCCAACTCTCTCGATTCAGTGCCACTCTCCTGCCTTCTTCAACACTCATGCCTGACTGTCACAGATCTTTCACACAATCCATCCACCTCTTTGCTGGACGCCCTCGCTTCCTCTTACCTTCTTCCTGTCTGTCCCAAATCTCCCTCACCAGATTGTCTTCTGCTCTTCTACACATATGCCCATACCATCGTAATCTGTTCTCTTTGATCTTTTCTGCAATTGGAGCTACTTTCTCTTCTGCTCTTATGTCCTCATTTCTTCATCTGTCCCTCAGTATGCATCCTACTACTTTTCTCAGGCACTTCATTTCCATCACCTCTAGCTTCTTCAACTGTTCTGACTTTACTGCCCAGGTTTCTGTACCATACAGTAGTACTGGTCGCACCACTGTCTTGTACACCTTACTTTTCAGCTTCTTTGACATTCTTCTGTCATATACTACACCTGATACTCTATGCCAGTTGGCTGCAGCCCCTCTGATTCTAGCTTTGACCTCTTCATTCAGACTACCTTCTCCTCAACCACCCCTCCCAGATACTTGAAGCTGTTTACCTGTTCCACTATCTTCCCATCTATCTCTATTCTCAGCTTCTTCTGATTTCCCAATCTGCTGCCATTACCACTGTCTTATCTGTGCTTAGTTTCATCCCATGTGCCTTCAGATTTGCATTCCATTCTCCTATCCTTTGCTGAAGTTCTAGATCAGAGTCTGCCTGTACTGCCACATCGTCTGCATACAGCAGCTTTGTTGCTCTGACCCCTCCAACCTGTTTGCTGATGTAGTCCATTACCAGTATGAACAGCAGTGGGCTCAGAGCTGAACCCTGGTGTACACCCACTCCCACTGGGAACCCCTCATTGATATATATATATATATATATATATATATATATATATATATATATATATATATATATATATATATCCACACACACACACACACACACACACACACACACACACACACACTTCTAAACATCCATTGCTGTACATATACATGCACATGTAGGCACATAGACTGCCCACCTTTCATGGTGGGAATATCACTTCTGAAACAGTTGTGAGACATACCATTCTGTAATGATATTGCACAGTTTTGTGAATAATGCATTATGCTGTCCTCAGGCCGTATAGCTGTAGCAGGCCTCACTGGCTCAGTCCCACAGAAGTTCACCACCACATGACATATACCTGCACAGCATGCTGTTTTCAATGCCACACACTACACTCTACATTTATATGTGCACATAGCAACCTTCAACTACATATGTATGTCCAGCCTTCACTAACGGTTGCAGTATTTCCCTTGCCCTATGCACATCTGCATATACATACAGACTGCTAACACATATGGAGGGTTCACAGTGTGTAGAGTATTGTATTATGTGGTTTACATTACCTTTGTGTCAGTCTCTCTCTCTCTCTCTCTCTCTCTCTCTCTCTCTCTCTCTCTCTCTCTCTCTCTCTCTCTCGCTTGCAGTGCTTGTGAACTGCTATACTGTCATTTGTATGTTAGATGGCTACATCCTTTGATATTTCTGTGTTGTACTCCTACATAAGGGCATGCTTGTGGAAGTAATTCTACAGCTATTCGCAGAGTATGTAACAGCAGACAGGCTGATATGCCTGTGTGTTTCTGACACTTGCAGGCCTCAGATACTCTCAGGTATATATTTGCCCAGCCTCAGGGAAAGGTACATATCAGTGGGATACGCCCGTGATATATTTCAGATATTCTGCAGTTGTGACCGTGGGGTATTTTGAGCATATGTATTACTACACCATTTCTGACATGCCTACTGTTAGTACATTTCACAGGGAGTCAGTGGGGCACAGATAACAGTTGTTTGCAAATCAGAGACATCCCTGTAAATCAGTCACAGTTGGGAGGTCTGGCCTCTTACCTATTCAAATATGGCAGTGTTTATCCTGCTCTGATACTGTGTGGGGTTTGTAAGGTGCTACTGTAACATTATTACCTACTAGTATGGCTGTTTCTCTTCTCACACTAATGTAATGCAATTCCACAAGAATTGCCAGTAAAGATACATGGAACAAGCTTTGTGTAATGGTCTTCCTATTTTCCCTTTACATTCACTTCTTGTATTTCATGATATATTTCTTTCAGCACCAAGTTCTTGTATATCTCCTGTGGCTCAGTAGTAATTCATGCAGACTAGTGTTTCCAAGGTCCGGGGTTCGAGACTGATAGGGGTATTTTATTTTGCTGATGAGCAGACTACAGGCCTTGTCATACAGAGTGACTAATTCACTTTTAAGCACTTGTAAGCGGGTTTGCATGAGTTTGCACGCTTACCTACACTTAGCTAACCGCACACAAGTACACACCCGCTGACTACTGCTTAAAAGTGCTTACTCCCACTAACACCCGCGTTAATTTCTTTTAAAGAAAAGAAAATGGGGAAATAGGAAAGTGGTGAAAAAGGGGGCACAAAGAGCAAAAGACAGTAGGGAAACCAGCTCGGGATGTGCAGGATGGGTGTAGGGAAGGTCCATAGCTGCCCATTTCTTTATCAGCAACAGCTGTGCATATGTTTGAAATTTGGTGTGAAATTTGAAACCTTCCACCCCTGAGAGAGGGGTGAGGACAACAAAATATGTTGTACTGCCAATTAGAATTATCAGTTTACATGTCCAGCGGACATGTGTGCGAATTGGGCAGCTATGTATGGGGCGTAATTTTTTTGTGGGAACAGAGTGCCCTTTTTTATTTTATTTTCAGGTGAGAGTGGAATGTGAGGTACAGGAAGTAGGTATATTTGGGGAGGTAGGTTGGGGAGGTTAACAGACAAGACAAACAAGACGCATACAGGGGTGGAGTATGACACATGTGGGGGTAAACAATTGACGGGGACGGATGTTTGGATATCGCGAGCCCATAAGCCCACAGATGGCAACAGTGGAACTGAGATGCCCACCCATGGGCAGTTACTACTGCGCCTTCACAGCCCAAGCCGGGGCTGTGCTGGGGGCTGGATAGGATGGGCGGGCACACCCGTGAGTTGCACCATGCTCGCCTCGAGCTGGCATAGGGGATCAGTCACAGAACGCCTGATCTCACTACGCACCACAGACCGGACCCTATGGAGGGTGAGTGGAGGCTCTCCTCTGGCCACGCTTGCAGAGGGGGGACAAGCCCCATCCCCTGCAGCACTTCCACCCGAAGGTGGCACAGGGCCACTGGAGGAGGAGGTCCTGGCCTGGGCACTGGTGCCAGGTGCACTCGCCAGCTGAGGTGGGAGAGGTGGGTCCACTGGAACCCGCCTTCCCTGTTGTCCTATGTTTAGCAGTATTTTATGGCATTTTGGGTTAGTAACAAACAACACCATTCAAAATTAGTTGTAACAGCATGCATCAGTATTCCCATTAACCAAACACCCACGAATTCCAAACATTGAGCAGCAAGCATAACACATGCATATTTAGAACAACAGTGCACATTCCAACACCATGCAGGGTTGATTGGTGGCAACAGGCCATCAGGTTTGGATATGTGAAAAGGGCACATGCATCAACATACATGCAGATATGTATGAACCAACAGGACAAATGTCCATGGGAATTAATTGTGAATACACATACCCAGTTTGGTGTGGAATGGCATAATTTGTGAAAATAGGGTAGGGTGGAGAAGTATTACATTAATAACTTACACTACATAAACATATACTGTACATTCCTAGTAGATGCAGATATATATCCCCTACATGTATTAGTACAGTTTTCTGTATGTAACCTTAGGAATGTTGGTGATGGGGATGTTACTGCTACATTAATATACATTCCATTTTATTCATATATGTTCATATCTGGCTGTGTTCAGGTACATCATCCTGCTACATTTGATTTATATGGGTCTAGACAACTGTGGATGTTCAGCATTTCATACAACCATGCTATCTCCATAATGCAAGGGTACAGCACCATATCCAAATTGTGGGACAGACACGTTCCAGGTTCAGTACTTTATTACACCCATTTCACTCTTTGGTTGTGGCTGTCTCATTCATTTCATTATGTACTCACTGCAGTATACCTTTATTCCAGACTTATTACAGCTTTCTTGGTAGCTTCAAGCTGTCTTTCTCACACTCTCTCACTTATTTTATATTTACATTTCAGAATGGTACTTAATTCTAGGCGTTATTAACATTTATTACTGGGTTACAACAATCCTTTCCAGCTGACTCACTTATTTCATATGGCAGAATTTACAAGGATGTATTCGACACTTGTCTATCCTTTGTTGATTGATTACCACTCATTTTCAGGCTGAAGCAGTTATCTGATATTACAATACAGGTGGAAACTCTATTTGAGACTTGTTTAATCTTTATTACTAGATTGCAATACACTCTTTTCCAGGCTGCATCACTTATCTAATCTTACAATACTAGCAGAATCTTTATTCTAGGCTTATTTCACCTTTATTACTGGGTTACAACACTGAACTCTTTTACAATCTGTCTCACTTATATTCTATAACAATACCAGCTAAATAATTACTAATCTGCCTGGTGGCGCAACCTCAGCAGCCTATCAGCATAGGCTCGCCGATTCGTGGAACGAACACCTGCAGCTGTAATATAAATGAAGGAATATTGGAATATGCCTCTCCATACTATAAGCTAGGATAGCATTTCTTACATACGTAATTACATGGATACTTACTCAGTAGTGGGGCATTGGGCATTTGGCGGGCCTCCTGGATCCAACGGTTCAGTTGGTCCTCCTCACGTCGCTTCAGGTCCGCATGGTGGTGATGGACCTGTTTACCAGTCCTCAGAATGCCTGTGGCACTGGTGAGATCATGTGCCAACCGGTTCCATGCCTCTGCCTTATACAGTCCCCATAGAACCTGGCCCTGCATGAATTGTGCTTCATGATCATGGACTAGGAGCCAAACTATATATTTTGACTCCTCAACACCCCACCTTTGTGCTCTAAAGCAATTTCCCTCTCCTGCACCTGCCATCCAGACTGCAAATGGGTACCACAATCAGTTATGGTGTGTATTACCGCCCATGGGGCTTATATATGCCGGTTTTCCCGCACTTATCTGTATTTGGCCATTTTGGATATTTATCAGCTTAAAGCAAACCTGCTTTGTCATGGTTCTATTTTCATTCATTCCTATATATATATGTTAATACTGTATTTCTCAGTACAACTGTCATGGCTTAGGTTCATAGGTTCATACTAGGCTATCTGCCCTAGGGCATTTATAAGCCTAGCCAGAGTGTGTGTGGCTTTTACCACCCCTTAGGATGAGAATACTATACCCATTAGTTTGCTGTGCCTCTGTCCAGCAGTGACACAGAGATGATTCCCGGGGTAAACCTACGATCTCCCATCCACTCGTCAAGATTTCTCTTGAACAGAGTCAGTGAGGGGCTCTGCCTCACATGGACTGGGATTCTGTTCCATAGTGTAGGGAGTCTCTGGGTGATGAATCTGTCCATCCAGCACGTCCTATTTATATCCGTGTTGAGGTTTAAGTCTCTTGCTCTCGTGGCTCTGGTGGATTTGGATTTTTTGAGGTGGAGCATGTCCATTAATTCGGGTTGGACATGGCCTTGTATGTCAGGCACAGATCACCTCTGAGCAGACGGTATGCGACTGAATAGAGCTGGAGTTTCTTCAGTCGGGCAGCGTATGACATATGTTTGAGCCCTTTATCCTTTTGGTGAGGAACTTTGGGGTCTTTCCAACTGCTGCAGGTGTCGGGTAAGGTACATTCGAATGGGGCGTTGTACTCAATCATTGGTCTGATAAGTGAAGAGTACAGGGGTACAATGACCTCTCCTGATCTGGATGTGAATCCCTTCATGATCAGTTGGGCAATGTAGAAGGTCTTCCTAACCACTTTGCCAATGTGAGTGTCAAAAGAGAGGTTACTGTCAACTTGGGTCCCCAGGTCCCTGATAACTTCCTTGTTTAATGGATTACCACCTATGTGGTAATTAGGGGTTACCTTGTTTTTCCCAAAGGGTATGACTATACATTTTTTGGCATTTAGCTTAAGGCCATGACTCTGGCACCAGTTATCCATTTCTATGAGACCTCTCTGGAGGATGTCTGTGTCTGATGGAGTGTCAATTATGGTGCCCAGTTTGCAGTCATCTGCAAATTTTGTCAGCCACAATCCCCCTATGTTTGCCTGCACTTCAGAAAAATAAATGCCGAACAAGAGGGGGCCCAGGACTGAGCCCTGTGGGACACCGCTCGTGACTGGCTTAGAGTCTGACATGGCAACAGCAACTCTAACCCTGTGGGTTCTGTCCTTGAGCCAGTTTGCAACCCATCTTGTGACATATGGGTTTACATCTAAGCTGGTGAGCTTTTCTATGATGCCCGAGTGGGGTATTGTGTCGAACGCTTTTGCTAGGTCAAGGTAGGCTGTGTGAACTGCCTTACCCTCATCAATTGCCTTAGTGACTGTTTCGAAAAAGTCGACCAAGTTCAAGAGGCAGGATCTGCCCTTGACAAAGCCAAATTTGGTAGGATCCAGTGTCTGTAGGTCCCCAATGTCTTTATTTATGAGTTCCATTATGATCCTCTCCATAGCTTTGCAGACAAGGCTCATCAAGCTTATGGGGTGGTAATTTCTAGGGTCCGTAGAAGCACCGCCTTTGTGGAGTGGGACCACAGTTGCCGTACGCCATTCTTTGGGTATGTATCCTGTAGTAAGGCTAAGATTAAACAGCAGCCTTATGTGTGGGTTTAGTTCCTCATTGAGTTCGTGTAGCACACAGCCAGGGACACCGTCCGGTCCCATTGATGCTGTGTTTTTTGCTTTAGAGAGAGCAGCTCTCACCTGGGCAGCTAGACTCTGGTGGGATAGATATTTCTCCTTTTGGGGGGGGGGGGGAGAAATTTGCACTGAACCTGTCTGCCAGTATGTTGGCAATGTCTGTGGGTTCAGTGATTTTTGTATCATTTTGGACTAATTCTGAGCATATCTGGGAGTTTCCACCCAGGTTTCTAACATAGCTAAAGAAGGCCTTATGATTGTCTTTTGTGTCATTAGCGATTTTTCTCTCAAAGTTGGCCTTGGATGATTTTATGAGTGATCGTAGTTTTTTGCTAGTAGTGATCAGAGATGCCTTCCCTTTTAGGGATTTTGCTCTGTCATGTAGTAGCTTTCTCCTCTTGTTGTAGAGTTTGTTTATGGCTGGGGTCCAACAGACTGGGCGCCTGCCTTTGGTGGAAAGGTTCTTGATTTTATTAGGGATTGCTTGATCCATACATTCCTGGAGGTGCTCGTAGAAGGCATTTGTAAGGGTTTCAGCAGCGTGGGTTGTGGTTTCCACTGGCTCGGGGGCCTTGAAGGATACCACTCCAGTCTTAAGAAGTGTGAAGTTTGCTTTTGAGAAGTTCTTCACTGTGGTCTTTTTTGCTGGGGTTGGGGGTGGGATGTGGATCTCCAGTGAGACTAATTTATGGTCTGATCTCACCAATGAGGGATATACTTCCGGTGTGGAGCATTTTGTCCCCATGGTTGTGATGATCAGGTCTAGTATATTTTCTCCTCTTGTGGGAATGGTGACTAGTTGTTCCATAGCATTTGAGTTTATGAACTCCAGGAACCTTTGGGCTAGGGTGTTGGGGCTTGAGTAATGTTCCCAGTCTATGTTTGGGTAGTTGAAGTCACCCAATATGATGGTGTTTGGAGAGACATTCATACTCTCCAGTGTCTTCAGGAAGGCTGTGTGGGTTTCCTGAGTTTGAGAGGGTGATCTGTAGCATGCTACAAACTGTAGGGCAGTTTACCTATGGTTAATTGCACCTGGATGGTCCCCATGCTTCGTGCATTGCCACTAACCTGGAGGTGTGGGTATCCTTTATGAATATGGATACTCCCCTCCTTTGTGGTTCGGTCCGGATTTTGGGTCGGAACGCATGATATGAGGTATAACCTGATAGTGCAGGGGTGCTCTCAGGAGCCTTGAACCAGGTTTCAGTCACAGCACAGACATCAATGTTCTCCATACTGAGGAGGGCTTGAGGCGTGCATCTTGAGGTTTAGACTTCTGGCATTGAGCAGTATTACCCTTAGTTTTTCTCCATTTTGTTTTCTAGGGTGGTAGGTTTATCATTTGAGCCTTGCCTAAAAAGGCACTATGGGGTGGCAAGAGCCTTTGCCAATATCCGGAAGCCCAGGGTGACAGGTGCAAGCCGTCCCTTGCGAAGCAGCGTGGCTTGTCAAGCATGTCATCCCAGGCAGACAGACATTGGATCCTAGAATGACACCAGTAATTAAGCCAATTATTAAAGCTGATCATTTTGTCTCTGTATTGTGGCATCATTCTTGGTGAGGGTAGGATACTGCTCAGGGTCAGGGTCATACCGGCCTGGGCTACATAATCTGAGAGCTCCTCTATGTCTCTTTTCATGTAGTCCAGGGAGGTACGTCTCAGGTCGTTCACACCGGCATGGACAATGACTGAGTCATACTTGTACTTGCTGTGGAGTGACCTGAATGCTTGTGTTATGTGGCGGATTCTAGCGCCTGACAGGCAGCTTACTGTGATCTTTTCCTTGTTCAGTCTGGTGAGTGGGACGTCAGTGTGTCTGACTATGGAGTCACCTATAACAAGTGTGTCTGGCATTGTGTTTGGCCTTAAGGGCTGTGACTGTTTAGCACACTGACTTTGAGAACTATGTGTTGCATGTCTTATGTCTTGAGGTGGCAGTTGCTTGGGTGTCTGCTTTGGAGGCCTCTGTAGTTTTGGTAGATTTTGATCAGTGCCTCGAGTATGTCTTTGTGTGTTTATGTGTTTGTTTTGCAGTTGTGATAGTTCTATGTGAAACTGGGTTTGTGGTGTGCGTGGTTTCCTTCTCCTCCTGTCTGGTCTTGCCAGTCCTGAGTTGAGAGAGCTCAGCCTCCAGTTTGGCTATATAGCTGCATCTCTCACATGTATTTGTGTTTTGTGGGAGAAGGAGTGGGTTGTCTGTGTACATGAGGCAATTGTAACATTGCCTCAAGATGCCCAGATTCACCAGCTGAGCAGGAGAGGACGCTAGCAACTGACCCTTCGACATGCTAGAAAAAGTGAAAAAGTTTGCTGTGTAACTGAGTCAGAAGGGACCTATAGGGAATGGCTACTCAAAGGGATTCTAGGCTAATGTAGTACTTTGTTTAGTATATAAGTACTTTACCTATATAAAAATGCTTTAGGAGCAAGTGCTGAGCTTTTGAGATAGAGAATAGACTGTTTAGATTGCAACTAGAAGTTCTAAGGGAAAAATTGAAGAGCAGACTTTACGGAGCCAGAAATAGTTTAACCTTGTTTAACCGGGCGCTGCCTGATGGTGCTCTATGGGCAACTCACGCTAAATCACGCAAAGCACGCTAAAGCGGGCTTTATTACAGGTGGCTGAAAAGAGCTAGGAATTGACCCAAAATGGCCAATAGACTACAAGTTTCTGGCTGGAACCACTCCTCTAGGGACAAATAGGCTGCTCAGTGCTCCCCACTCCCACTGGTGAACAAAGACGCTTCCTTTTATCCAAATAAGGATATGGAATAGCACAGGAACCAAGACAAAGCCCAGAGATCAGCAAACTCTGAAGACTGGACTATTCTAGTTCAGTAAGGCGGGAAAACAAGATTTTTTTTTTGTCTTTTTTGCAGAAAACAGAGGAAAAACAGACAGTAAATGCTATAAAGGCTTTTAAAGCTAGCACACTTGAGTTTGTTAGCCTACAGGTAAAATTAAGCAACAAATAACTTTTTAAAAGTGCAAAACAGTTAATCAACACAAAACAGTTTATATAAAATGCAGAGCTGTATAAACAGGCGAAAATGCAGTCGCTAAGCAGTAAATAATCAAAAGCCAGAAAAAATACTTAAATCAGGAAAAAGTCACTCTTTTGCTCTCTGCTGCTTGTAGAACTCTGCAGGACATGACGAGGAGGTGCTGAGTTGAATACAAGAAAAAGCGTGCTAAAGTGGGCCTTATTACAGGGGCTGAAAAGAGCTAGGAATTGACCCAAAATGGCCAATAGACTACAAGTTTCTGGCTGGAACCACTCCTCTAGGGACAAATAGGCTGCTCAGTGCTCCCCACTCCCACTGGTGAACAAAGACGCCTTTTATCCAAATAAGGATATGGAATAGCACAGGAACCAAGACAAAGCCCAGAGATCAGCAAACTCTGAAGACTGGACTATTCTAGTTCAGTAAGGCGGAAAACAAGATTTTTTTGTTTTTTTTTTCTTTTGCAGAAAACCGAGGAAAAACAGACAGTAAATGCTATAAATGCTTTTAAACAGCTAGCGCACTTGAGTGTGTTAGCCTACAGGTAAAATTAAGCAGCAAATAACTTTTTTAAAAGTGCAAAACAGTTTATCAACACAAAACAGTTTAAATAGAATGCAGAGCTGTATAAACAGGTGAAAAAGCAGTCGCTAAGCAGTAAATAATCAAAAAGCCAGAAAAAAATACTTAAATCCGGAAAAAGTCACTCTTTTGCTCTCTGCTGCTTGTAGAACTCTGCAGGACACCACGAGGAGCTGTGCTGAGTTGAATACAAGCGAAAAAGCACGCTAAAGTGGGCTTTATTACAGGGGGCTGAAAAGAGCTAGGAATTGACCCAAAATGGCCAATAGACTACAAGTTTCTGGCTGGAACCACTCCTCTAGGGACAAATAGGCTGCTCAGTGCTCCCCACTCCCACTGGTGAACAAAGACGCTTCCTTTTATCCAAATAAGGATATGGAATAGCACAGGAACCAAGACAAAGCCCAGAGATCAGCAAACTCTGAAGACTGGACTATTCTAGTTCAGTAAGGCAGGAAAACAAGATTTTTTTTTTTTTGTTTTTTGTTTTTTTTTGCTTTGTTGCAGAAAACAGAGGAAAAACAGACAGTAAATGCTTTTAAACGGCTAGCGCACTTGAGTGTGTTAGCACTACAGGTAAAATTAAGCAACAAATAACTTTTTAAAAGTGCAAAACAGTTAATCAACACAAAAACAGTTTAAATAGAATGCAGAGCTGTATAAACAGGCGAAAATGCAGTCGCTAAGCAGTAAATAATCAAAAAGCCAGAAAAAAATACTTAAATCAGTTATAGCAAATACAGTTATAACAAATGCTCTGAAATATACTGTATATTTCCAAAATGTTTGAGAAGGACAGTCAGAACACAAGAAGGTTCAGGCGAAAGAGAAAAAAAAAGAAAAAGTTAGTGGTTCAGTACTTTGACTATGGTGCCCAGTATCCTGGGTTTGACCCTTGGCATTGCTTTTTTCATTTTACTACTGCCTAGACAGGCTAGGAGGTGTGTCTGTGTAAAGTCGGCTTTGATACAGCTTGCCCAATGTTGCCCGCCAGTAAGCTGGTTGGCGCGCTGTGCAGCTCCGTGCAAACGGCTTACGCTTGGTAACATTTTATTTAGCTATGAGTACTCATATTATGCTGGATGAAGTGGTGCTGAGCTACGGGCACTCATATTAAGCTTGTTAAAGCGCTGCTCACCTCTGGGCACTCATATTAAGCTTGTCAAAGTGCTGCTCACCTCCGGGCACTCATATGCAGCTTGTTAAAGCGCTGCTCACCTATGGGCACTGATATTCAGCTTGCTAAAGCATTGCTCAGCTATGGGCAATTATAATCCTTTTTTTATAAATTATTCTGTTGGATTTCTTTACAAATACATGGCCCATTTCATTACATTTTACTTAAATTATAGTTTTATATATATATATATATATATATATATATATATATATATATGTCAGGGGATTGTTTCATACTTATTTAAATAAAAATGGTGAATGATGTTGTGGGGGCTCGAACCATGACTACCTCCTCTTTGGCCAACCTCTCTACCACTATGCTATTGCTACTTGGCTTAATTTGCATATGTAGATCTTATATGCTTTTCAATGTCTGCTAACTGTGGCTGAGCGAAGGGCATACCCATGCAAACGAGCGCAAATGCGGGCAAACATTTTTGAAATTATAAAAAAAAAAATGAAACTGCTATTTTTACGTTTTACACATTTTCGTTAGGGTTTAGTCTGTGGGGATGTGTGGTGTGTTCCTTGACATTTCTAAGGACTCGCTCATGGGTGTTTACTTTCAGGCCTCTGACTCTTCTGGGGGCATGTCCCTTTGCAGTACTCGGCATTCGGACACGCCCCCTACTTTCCTACATGGACCGTGTTAGCCTAGGGTATGATTCAGCATGCCCTCGTGAATATGCATGACATGCTGACGTCATACTGTTCACCTGCAGCCTCCGAGTAAGACATATTAAGTCTTACATGGAGGTTTTGTGAATCCGGCCCTAGGGGTGGATTGGGCATAATGTTTAAGGTCTTCAACTCACAGACACAAAGTTCCGGGGTTGATTCTGACCTCGGGTTATTGGCTAGGCTTAAAATGGCCATTCAGGGCAGTCATTATTCACCTGTTCCAAAGAATAAACACTTTTAGATGGAGGACACTGTAATGCAAACATGTATGACATCATGATCATTACATAATAATCTCAAAATGATGCAATAACAGTTTGTAATGAACAGTAACATTACCAGGAAAAATAAATGCAAGTCACTTATCCACCACTAAGGAGAGAGGTTAAATGAAATGCCTACCAATATATAACTGTTGTTGCAATGCCACATAAGACCCAACTTAAAATATACATTAAAAGAAATAAATATTTGCAGGTTACTTGTTCAGTATGCAGAACCTCGATAAATGGATATGTGGCACCCCTATCCACATTTAACAAGTACTGCATCACAGCTTAGTACACACTTTGAAATGCATTTTCATTTAAATTCAGTGCGAGTTGCACAACAGGTAGCATACTCTCCTTTGGTGCAGAAGGCTGTGGGTTCTCTTCCCACACCAGATGTATGAACTGCTAATACTGCAGAGTGGCATAAGGGCGGTGCTGCACTCCTGAGTGTGTTGTCCTTCAAATGAGACATTGAACTGAAGCCCCATTAGCCAGAATTAGTGGTGGTTCAGGTGAATGTAAAAGATCCCATGACAACTATTGAAAAGAGTAAGTTAAGCTCCCCATTAGCCTTGCCAATTAATATAAATACCACCTTGGGCCTCTCCTGTAAAGAGGCTATTAGTATAGTGGGACTAACCCAGACAACAAAGGATAAATAAAAAATTACTGCAAAAGTGGGGAATTTGTTCATTATTCAAAGCCTTATCATAAATTCCCTTCCCCAAAAAATATGCTTTGTGTGGGTAAGTAATTTTGAAATAAATGTCACGCTGAACCAGAAGTTGTGTTTTGGGTGCTTAGTTTTCTGAACATGCACTTTGCTAGAGTAACTGGATTTGTTAAGTTGTATTCATTCCATGCAATAGATTTTTATTTTTTGGCTACTAGTAAAGTGCAAAATCTGCAGTATTCTGAAATTTTACTTACAACAATCTGCAGGCTAATCTGTAACTGGTGTAAGATTTAGGATGTGTGGCTAGGCTTAAAAAGGCCCTTGCTTACCACTCAACCATCCAGATTTTTGCAAAATGTCCAGATTTTTGACTCATATTTTTAGACTGTCTCTCATAAAATTGTGTTTCTTCTGGAAAAACACTGGCAAATCATTAAGGAATGAAGTCAGAAAATAATGACAGACATTTGAGTTTCAGACTTCATATCCTTCAGAAAATTCATGCTGATGCAAAACCTGTTATTCTATCAACTTTCTAAATTTGTAAGAGCAATATTTAAAAAGTGTGCCTATTTTTGGGGTTTCTATCCCCCATTATTTGTGGCTTTGTCCAGATTTCTTGCTCTGAGAGGATGAGAGTTATGGGCCTTTGTGGTCATTAGCCTAGTAAACATCTATGAACCTATAAACAATCAATAGCAATAAACACTAACAAATTCTAAGTGATGATTTTGGTACTGCCAGACAGTTAGTTTCTATTCAACAGGCTACAATTAGTGATCCTGTTGAAGAACATTTACTCAACAAAATAGTACAATCATATCTAGGCATACAACTACACAGCACATAGACATACAACTACACAATACATAGGCATACAATTACACAACACATAGGCATACAACTGCACAACACATGGCATACAACTGCACAACACATAGGCATACAACTACATGACACATATGCGTACAACTACACAACACATAGGCATACAACTACACAGCACATAGACATACAACTACACAACACATCCTGCTTCTACTGCCACAGAGGATTCACAGCTTCTAAAGTGTTACTATAAGTAAAATCAGCCTATAAATTATAAAATCTTTTTACAATGAAAGCTCACCTGGCAATTGTCACTAATCTATCTCCCAGACTGAAGTATGTATTAATTGTCTCTGGTTGTCACAGTGTCAACCCATAACGTTAGCCTGATACAAAAATCTGAAGAAATAAATCTTGAGATTTATTCATCTTGCCTGTAATACAAGACATAATTGTACTACATCTCAGGAAGCTAAACAGATTAATGGTTAAGCTTGAATTAACTACCTGCTGACTTTCAGATTTCCAGATGACAGATACTGTCCACCTCTAGTTAAAACTTAAACTCCGCAATAAACCGCCTACTCTCTGTGGACATCCTATAGTCTCAAACTTAATCAGTATTTCTTAACCACATATGAAAGGCCTTTTGTCCAAATTTACTCCTGTTACTAGAACAGTTAACAAACAATAACATACCCACAAAGACAGTAGAATTGTTTAAAAAAAAACTAACACAACATTCTGTGACTAATATAGCATAGCTCTCAACTTTCCATCTCCTCTTTAAGAACAAACGAACAAAAGGTGGAACACCTACTAACAGCATTCTAACAACTTCAACTAGGAAGGTCATAGGATGGTGAAAATGTGTTAGTTTTCCTTATAAAAGGATATTTAAATGAATTAATATGATGAATTTCTATTTACCATGGATATCAGTTAAATAAATTCCTAATGTTGAGTGTGTGATAGACCCTTTTAATGTGGAACTTTGAGGGATATGAACTTTTTTAAGACCCCAAATGAGGTAATTCTTCATAACGAGGTACACTTGAGAAGTATGGAATCTAGTCTTTATTTTTTTTCACCATAATTTAATTTTGAAAAGTGTTGCTAATCACTGATGATGTAAGGCATGCCCTGCAGTTGTATATTACCCTGAAGATGTTAGAAACATAACTTTTAATGGAAGTCTTAGCTTTGTGAATCTGTCTTGTATAAAATGACAACTCACTTCCCTGTCTGCAAACAATTGGTACTTTTAAGCCACTCAACTTATTTACTGGTAATTATAACAAACTTGAAGTCCTTAGGTAAAATATCCAAATACAGTTGCAAGCTAATCAAGAACTAAATTGTTGATTTGTTGTATTAGACATTATGCCGAAAAGAGCTCCAGAAAATCTGAATAGAGCATGACTCAGGCTCATTTATTCACACCAAAGGCACCTAGACAAAGTGTTTCTTTTTTAAGTTGTTAAGGATGTTTAAAAAAAACATGAGGTTGTGGTGGTAAAAGTGACTTACTTGGCATAATAAGGTTAATCGAGGTTTTCATTTAGAAAAGTGAAGGCCCATTAGCCTAAAAACATAATGCAGGTCAGATAATTGAATATGCTTAACACAGTAGTTCAGACTGTTAATCACAGAAAGGCATATTAAAGCCAGCATCAGAGGTGTTTTGTACAGTCACTTGCAATTCTGAATTTAAGCTGACTATCAGACATTTCTGCAAAAGTAAATTCAATGAACTAACCATAAGGGATTATAATGCAGCAAAGCAATATTTTTCACAAGAACATAAAATTCATTTATCCTCGCTGCCCTCTTCACCCACTTTGTTGAAGGTTGCTCCCTCCCTGAGCACAGACATACATGCCCTAACCAATGCAACCATTCACAAAGTTACTGCATCCTGAAGGTTTTATTTATCTAAGGTAAGCATGACCTGATGAAGTCTTTGGATGAAAGTGCTTATCTAAGATAAATAAAGCCAGATTATTTGAGAAGAGTGGCAAGGTTTAGGCTTTTTTTTGTTTTTGTTTGGGACTAGATAATGGTAGATTATTTGCTTAACTCATCTGCATTTACTTAGACTTTGTACTAAGTATCAAAAAAGGGATTATTTCCCCACAGTAAGGTCCTAAAGAGACTGAAACTGAGGTTAGCACCATCTTAGAGATATGAAGAGGATGAAGAATAGAAAGGCTGTTGGTCCAGATGACATGCCTGTGGAAGCATAGGATCATAGGAGATTACTAGGCTAATGGCTCCTGGGCCCTTACAAGCCTAGCCAAGAGTTTATCCCCAAAAAGAAACCACAATTAGCACCTGTCTCCCCTGTCAATGAGGAACACAGGTGGAACCCCTGGGACAGATTTGTGGCTGCCTATCCTCTCATCAAGGTTGCACTTGAAGAGGGTCAGCGATGTACTTTGTTTGACATGTATGGGGAGTCTATTCCAGAGATTGGGCAGCCTCTGGGAGACAAACCTGTCTCTCCAGCAGGTTTTGTTAATGTCACATATTAGAGTTAAGCCTTTAGATCGGGTGCTATGTGAGGAGTTAGCCTTAAGGATATGGAGCATCTCTTGTAGAGCAGGGTTTGAGATTGCCTTGTAGATGAGACACAAATCACCTCTGAGCAATCTGTATGATACAGGGTAGAGTGATAGTGATTTGAGCCTGTCCATGCAGGACAGGTATTGAAGGCCATGGATTCTCTTTGTGAGGTATTTCTATGGCCTTTCCAGTTGGTGCAAGTGTTTGGAGAGGTACATACCAAACGGGGTGTTGTACTCAATTATTGGCCTAATGAGAGAGGAGTACAGAGAGATAATAGGTTCATAGGTTCATAGGTTCATACTAGGCTATCTGCCCAAGGGCATTTATAAGCCTAGCCCATAGTTATTTGGCTTTCGCCACCCCTTTAGTTTGAATAAAACTATGCCTATTATTTTGCTGTGCCTCTGTCAAGCAGTGACACTGAAGTAATCCCTGGGGTATATCTGCGATCCCCATCCATTGGTCAAGATTCCTCTTGAACAAGGCCAGCGAGGTGCTCTGCCTCACATGTACCGGGATTTTGTTCCACAGCATAGGGAGTCTCTGGGTGATGAATCTGTCCCTCCAGCACGTTCTATTAATAACCGTGTCAAGGTTTAAGTCTCCCGCCCTTGTGGTTCTGAGGGATCTAGATTTTTTGAGGTGAAGCATATTCATCAAATCAGGGTTTGACATGGCCTTATATGTCAGGCACAGGTCACCTCTGAACAAGCGGTATGAGACTGAATAGAGCTGGAGTTCTTTCAGTCGGGCAGCATAAGACATATTTTTGAGACCCTTTATCCTTTTGGTGAGGAACTTTGGGGCCTTTCCAGCTGCTGCAGGTGTCGGGTCAGATACATTCCGAATGGGGCATTGTACTCAATCATAGGTCTTATGAGTGATGAGTACAGGGGCGATGACCTCCCTTGATCTAGATGTGAATCCCTTCATGATCAGGTGGGCAATGTAGAAGGTTTTCCTAACTACTTTAGCAACATGAGTGTCAAAAGGCTACTGTCAACCTGGGTCCCCAGATCCCTGATGACTTCTTCTGTGCTCAGTGGATTGCCACCTATATGGTAGCTAGTAACCTTGTTTTTCCGAAGGGTATGACTATGCATTTCTTGGCATTTAACTTTAGGCCATGGCTCTGGCACCAGTTATCCGTTTCTGTGAGGCCCTTCTGAAGGATATCTGTGTCAGATGTGTTTTCAACTATGGCGCAGTTTGCAGTCATCTGCAAACTTTGTCAGCCATAACCCTCTTGCTTGTACTTCAGAAAAGTAGATGCCGAACAAGAGTGGACCCAGGACTGAGCCCTGTGGGACACCACTTGTGACAGGCTTTGAGTCTGACATGGCTCCAGCAACTCTGACCCTGTGGGTTCTGTCACTTAGCCAGTTTGCAACCCATCTTGTGATGTATGGGTTTACATTCAAGCTGATGAGTTTTTCGATGATACCTGAGTGGGGTATTGTGTCGAAGGCCTTTGCCAGGTCAAGGTAGGCTGTATGGACTGCCTTTCCCTCATCAATGGCCTTGGTGACTGTTTCGAAAAAGTCAACCAAGTTTAAGAGGCATGATCTGCCTTTGACAAAGCCAAACTGGGTTGGATCCAAAGTCTGCAAGTTCCCTATGTCTTTATTTATGAGTTCCATTATGATCCTCTCCATGGCTTTGCAGATAAGGCTTGTCAAGCTAATGGGACGGTAATTTCCAGGGTCGGTGGAGGCACCGCCCTTGTGAAGTGGGAACACAGTGGTCGCCACTCCTTGGTGCGTATCCTGAGGTGAGGCTAAGATTAAACAGCTGTCCTAACTGCGGGTTTAATTCCTCATTGAATTCATGGAGCACACAGCCGGGGACACCATCCGGTCCCATGGATGCTGTGTTTTTTGCTTTGGAGAGAGCAGTTCTCACCTGGGCGTTTGAGATGTTTGGGGGCTACAATCCTCTGGTATAGATATCTCTCCTTTGGGGAGTTTGCACTGAACCTGTCAGCCAGTATGTTGGCAATGTGTGTAGGTTCAATCTTCACATCATTTTGAACTAATTCTGAGCATATCTGGGAGTTTCCTCCTAGGTTTCTAACATAGCTAAAGAAGGCCTTATGATTGTCTTTTGAGTCCTGATTTTTCTCTCAAAATTTGCCTTGGATGATTTTATGAGAGCTCTTAGTTTTTTACTTATAATGATCAAAGGTGTCTTACCTTTCAAGGATTTTGCTCTATCTTGTAGTAGCTTCCTCCTTTTGTTGTAGAGCTTGTTTATGGCTGGGATCCACCAGACTGGACGCTTGCCTTTGGTACAAAAAGTCTTAGTTTTGTTTGGGATTGCCTGATCCATGCAGTCCTGTAGGTGCTGGTAGAAGGCATTTGTAAGTGATTCAGCGGTTTGAGTAATGTTTACCACTGGCTCAGGGGCCTTAAAGGAGACCACACTAGTTTTTAGAAGTGTTAAGTCGGCTTTTGAGAAGTTTTTCACTGTGGTCTTTTTATTTCAGGTGGGGATGAGGACCTCCAGCGAGATTAGTTTATGATCTGATCTCACCAGTGAGGGGTATACTTCGGTGTTGAACATTGTGATCCCATGTTCGTGATGATGAGATCAAGTATGTTTTCTCCTCTTGTGGGGATGGTGACTAGTTGTTCCATGGCATTTGAGTTTATGAACTCCAGGAACCTTTGGGCTAGAGTGTTTGGGCTTGAGTAGTGTTCCCAGTCTATATTAGGGTAGTTGAAGTCACCTAGTATGATGGTGTTTGGAGATACATTTATCCCCTCCATTGTTTTCAGGAAGGCCATGTGAGGTTCCTGAGTTTGAGAGGGTGGCCTGTAACATGCTACAAATTGCAGAGCAGTCTTGCCTCTGGTTAATTGCACCTGGATGGTCTCCGATGCATCGTCCACCAACCTTGAGGTGTGGGTGTCCTTTATGAATATGGACACCCCCCCTCCTTTCTTGGTGTTGTCCGGATTTTGGGGCCGGAACACATGATATGAGGTGAAACCTGATAGTGCTGGGGTGCTCTCAGGAGCCTTGAACCAGGTTTCTGTCACAGCACAGACATCGATGTTCTCCATACTGAGAAGGGCCTCGAGTGCGTGCATCTTGAGATTGAGACTTCTGGCAATGAGCAGCATTACCCTTAGTTTTTACTTTTTGTGTTCTAGAGTGGTAGGTTTAGAATTTGAGCCTTGCCTAAAAGGCACTATGGGGGTGGCAAGAGCCTTTGCCAATATCCGGAAGCCTAGGGGTGACAGGTGCAAGCCGTCCCCCGAAACAGCGTGGCTTGTCCAGCATGTCATCCCAGGCAGACAGACATTGGATCCCCTTTGAATGATATCAGAATTTAAGCCAATTGTTAAAGCTGATCATCTTATCACTGTATTGTGGCATCATTCTAGGTGAAGATAGGATACTGCTCAAGGTCAGGGTCATACCTGCCTGGGCTACATAATCAGAGAGCTCCTCAATGTCGCTTTTCATGTAGTCCAAGGAGGTACGTCTCAGGTCATTGACACCAGTGTGGACAATGACTGAGTCGTACTTGTACCTGCTGTTGAGAGACCTGAGTGCTTGTGTTATGTGGCGGATTCTAGCGCCCGACAGGCAGCTTACTGTGACCTTCTCCTTACTCAGTCTGGTGAGCGGGACGTCAGTGTGTCTGACTATGGAGTCACATATGACAAGTATGTTTGGTGTTGTATTTGGCCTTAAGGGCAGTGACTGCTTTGCACTCTGATTTTGTTGTTTATGTGTTGTTTGTGTGGTGTATTGAGTTTGCAGTTGCTTGGGTGTCTGCTTTGGAGGCCTCTGCTGTTTAGGTAAATTTTTACTCAGAGCCTCCGAGTATGTCTTAGTGTGTTTATGTGTTTGATTCAGTGGTGTGGTTGAGTTATGTGAGACTGGTATTGTGGTGTGTGTAGTTGCCTTCTCCTCCTCCTGCCTGGTCTTGCCAGTCCTGAGTTGAGAGAGCTCAGCCTCCAGTCTGGCTAAATAGCTGCATCTCTCACAAGTGTTAGTGTTACGTGGGAGGAGGAGAGGGTTGTCCGTGTACATGAGGCAATTGTAACATTGTCTCAGAATTCCCAGATTCACCAACTGGGCAGGAGAGGACGCCAGCATCTGACCCTTTGACATGCTAGAAAGAATTATAAGTTGGTATGAGACAGAAAAGTAGTGGGCTTAGCAGGGGAGTGCTTGACCTGCTAAGAGAATGCTTATAAGACAAGGGATATGCTTATAAGACAAGTGCTGAGCTTTTTGAGAAGAAAAAGCTATTTGGAACAAGTGCTGCACATTTTAGTGTAGGTGTAAACTGTTTAGGTTCCTAACAGAGCAGTTCTAAGGGAAAAATTGAAGAACAGACTTTCTGGAGCCAGAAAGAGTTTAACCTTGTTTAACGGCACTGCCCGATGCTGCTCTAGTGGCAACTCCGTGCTAAATCGCGCTAACGCACGTTAAAGCGTGCTTGGTAGCAGGGGCTGGAAAGAAGCAGGAATAGACCCAAAAGGGAAAATAAAACTACAGTTTCAAGTCAGTAACCACCTCTACGGGGGGCAGGGAAGCTGCTCAATGTTAGTCACTGCCACTGATCAACAGAGAGACCCTCCTTCAGCCCAAGCAAAAATGGCCTCACAGAAACTTTCAAACAGTTCAGGAACAGCAAGCCTGTAACTGAACTTTAACTCTCAGAAAAGTGGGAAAAAGCAAGATTTTTTTTTGTTTTTTTTTTACAGAGATAGCAGAGGTTCACAAGTAATATCAAGTTATAACAGTGCAGTAAATGACCCCACACAAGAGTGCTAGCTCAAGGACAGAAAATATGCAAGTTTTAAGAAAAAAACGATTTAAAATTAAGTGCAAACAGGAAATTCAGCAAACAGCTTTTGGTTGTGCTCTAAATACAGCTACTAATACAGAAATCAAGTTTAACAAGCCAGAAAATGCTCAAGCTAGGCAGCTATGCAGAAAGACTTAGCAAAAAATACTTAAAATCTCAAAAGTGGCTCCCTTCTTCTCTCAGCGTTTTTTCCTCTTGGAGGGTGCTTCACCAACAGCCAACAAGCCTGAAAAGACGCCCAAACCACGAGGCAACCTCCTTTTTCTGGTTGCAGTCCCTTTATTTATGAGATGAACCAAGTAAAAGGCTTTTCTGACCACTGCTGCTACATGACAGTGAAATGTGAAATTGTTGTCAGCTTGTGTACCCAGGTCTCTCACCACAGGTTTTGTGCTTAGGGGGTTGCCGCTAATGTGATAATCAGTAGGGGCCATGTTTTGCTGAATGGTATGTTAATACATTTTTTTGCATTTAACTTAAGGTCATGACTTTGACACCAGTCATTTGTTGCTGTGAGACCCTCTTGAAGTATGTTAACATCATATGGGGAGTCAATGGCAGCACCCAACTTACAGTCATCCACAGACTTGGTGAGCCACAGGCCTTTTGTCTTTACCTGGACCTCTGAGAAGTAGTTGCCAAACAATAGGGGTCCCAGGGCAGATCCCCTGGGGGACACTGCTAGGGATAGGCCTGCTATCAGAGGTAGTGGCACCTATTTTGACCTTGTGTGTTTTATCAGTGAGCCAGTTGACCACCTACCTGATGAGGTAGGGATTTATGCCATGTTCTGTTAGCTTTTTAATGATGCCTGATCATGTCAAAGGCTTTGGCCAATCAAGATAAGCTGCATGTACTGACTTTCCATCATCCAGTGCCTTGGTGACAGTCTCAAAAAAGTCAACGAGGTTCAACAGGCAAGATCTGCCCTTGACAAATTCGAACTTGGTGGGGTCAAGTGCTTGGAGATTGCCTATGTCCTTGTTTATGAGGTCCATAATAGTATGCTCCATGGCCTTACAGATCAGACTTGTCAAGATAATGGGGTGATAGTTTCCAGGGTCAGTAGTGGCACCACCTTAGTGCAAAGGGATGACAATGACAGTTCTCTACTCTGCTGGAATGAAGCCTATACATAGGCTATGATTGAATAGGGTGCTCAATGGCAAAGCTAGTTCTTGCTGGAGATGTTGCAGAATACAGCCTGGGATACTATCAGGTCCCATGGAAGCTGTGTTCTTTGCCTTGGATAAGTGCCTTTAACACTTGATCTGCGGAGATGTGAAGTGTGGGTCAAGTATTGGGGATGTCAAATGGGACTTTGGGGTGGGACAGTGGGATGAGGTTTGCACTGAACCTATCTGCTAGCAGGTTAGCTAAGACAACAGGATTAGTGTAAGTGGCACATGGAGGAGCTCTCGGATTATGTGGCCCAGACAGGTATGATCCTAGCCCTGAGCAGCATCCTACCGTCACCCAGAATGATACGGCAGTACAAGCAGAAAATGATTGAGTTCAACAATTGGCTAAGTTTCTGGTGTCATTCTAAGGGGATCCAGTATCTGCTTGGGATGACATGATTGACAGACCTCAAAGCTTTGCTAGAGATGGCCTGCATCTGTCACCCCTGGGTTTCTGGATACTGGCTAAGGCTCTTGCCACCCCTATAGTGCCTTTTTTAGGCGATGTTCCAAAGACCAAATTACCACAGCAACAGCTATAAATAAATGCAATCTGAAGGTCATGCTGCTCAACGCTAGAAGTCTAAATCTCAAGATACACTTGCTCGAAGCACTCCTCAAAATGGAGAATATTGACATTTGTGCTGTAACAGAGACCTGGTGTAAAGTATCAGAAAGCACCCCTGCTCTACCAGGCTATAACTCTTTCCACACTTTTCGGCCCCAGAACATGGACAGAAGCTCTAAATGTGGTGGTGTCTCCATATTCATAAAGGATATGCATACCTCCAGACTAGTAGCACAGCATAACGCATCTGAGATACTTCAGGTATAACTAACATTGGGTAAGATGGCAATTCAGGTTGTAGCCTGCTACAGGTCCCCAACCATGTCCCAAGACTCTCACTCCATTTTCTTAAGCACCCTGGAAGCTATTAGGGTCCAACCCAACACTCTTATACTAGGTGACTTCAACTACCCCTCCATCAACTGGGAAAACTACTCATGCACCAATACACTGGCCCAATGCTTCCTGGAATTCATCAGTTCCAATGCCCTGGACCAGCTCATTCTTACCCCCACTAGAGGAAGCAACATCCTTTACTGGTTATTACAAACATGGGCAACCACTGTTCTACACCAATAGTCAATTTCTCCCTGGTTAGATCCAAACACAAACTAATCACCATGGAAATCCACATCTCACCCACACCCCTCGCAAAGGTAACCACCATGAAAAACTTCACCAAAGCTGACTTTGGACTCCTAAAAACAGAGGTGGCTAACTTCACGGCACCCATGTCAATGGAAAATAGATGCATGACTGCCGAATCATACACCAATGCACTGTACGAACATGTACATAAATGCATGGAACTAGCCATACCAACACTCTCCTCCAAAAAAAAAAGGAAGCCAATCTGGTGGTTCCCTGCCATTAACAAACTCTACAACATAAGGAAGAAATTGTTGCAGAAAAAGGTGAAGTTCCAAGACTAGAAAATCTCCCTTATTAGACTCAACAAAAACTTGAGAGCTCTCATCAAAACCTCTACAGCCAGCTATGAAGGCAGAATTGCGGCAGACACTAAAAACAACCACAAAGCCTTCTGTAGTTATATCAAGAATCTCCACAGCAATACCCAGGTTTGCTCTGAGTTACTGCACAATGGTACCTCCTATACTAAGCCAACCGATATTGCCAACATACTAGCCGACAGATTCAGTGTTAACTTTACCCCTCTCTCCCTCCGTAAAGGACCAATCGCAATACCGGAGGAATGTTAGGTACTCAGCATTACTGCAGCACAGGTTAAAGCTGCATTGTCCAAGGCCAAGAATACAGCTTCCATGGGACCCGACAATATCCCTGGATGTGTTCTACATGAACTACAAAGTGAACTAGCACCACATCTGTGTGCCCTGTTCAATCACAGCCTCACCTCAAGCTTTGTCTCTACCGAATGGCACACCGCTACAGTCATCCCTCTCCATAAAAGGGGAGCGGCTACAGACCCTGGGAATTTTCATCTCATTAGCCTGATGAGTCTGATATGTAGTGCTATGGAGCACATCATCATGGACCTAATTAACAAGGATATAGAGAATCTCCAAACTCTAGATCCCACACAATTTTGTTTTGTGAAAGGTAGATCATGCCTGCTCAACCTGGTTGACTACTTTGAGTCAGTCACCAGAGCTGTGGATGAGGGCAAGGCAGTTCATACAGCCTACCTGATCTAGCCAAGGCCTTTGATACCATTCCCCACTCAGGAATTATTGATAAACTCACCAAACTAGGCACCAACCCTTATATCACTAGGTGGGTTGCAAATTGGCTCACAGATAGAACCCACACTGTGAAAGTAGCATACTCCAAGTCAGACTACTGACCAGTCATGAGTGGAGCCCACAGGGATTGGTTCTGGGTCCTCTCCTGTTTGGCATCTACTTCTCAGAAGTCCAGGCCAACATGGAGGGACTCTGGCTGACCAAGTTCACAGACGACTGCAAGCTGGGAGCCATTATTAACTCCCCAAGTGATGTAGACATCCTACAGAAAGACCTCACTGAGACCAATGACTGGTGTCGAACCATGGCTTTAATCTTAATGCCAAAAAATGTGTCATCATCCCCTTTGGGAAAAACTCAGTTCCCACTAATTACCACATCAATGGGAGTCCACTGAACACTGAAGGTGTTATAAGAGATCTGGGGACACAGGCTGACAGCAACCTCTCCTTCGACCACCACATTGCCACTGTGGTCATACAGTCCTTCTATGTGGCACATCTCATTACCAAGGGTTTTGCATCCTGGAAGAAAGAGGTCATCATCTCTCTCTAGTCTTCCCTCATTAGGCCAATCATTGTGTATAATGCCCCATTTGGCATGTACCTCACTAGACACATGCAACAGCTGGAAAGGCCACAAAAGTACCTCATGAAGAGGATCTTAGGCCTTAAACACATCTTACATGGACAGACTCAAAAAACTCCAGCTATTCTCTGTCTCATATCGCCTACTAAGAGGCAATCTCTGCTTGACTTACAAAGCCATGTCTGGCTGAGCTCTGTTAGAAATGCTACAGCTAAAAAAATCCCAATCCCTCTACACCATATACTCCAGAGACCTTAACCTTATTACCACAATTAACAGAACATGCTGGAGGGACAGGTTCATAACCCGGAGACTACCCATGCTCTGGAATAGACTTCCCATACATGCAAGCAGAGCACCACCTCACTGGCCCTCTTCAAGAGTAATCTTGTTGCGTGGAAGAGAAATAGAAATTCACCCTGGGGATTACTCCAGTGACTCTACTTGATAGAGGCACTGGGAACTAACGTCAGTCAGCACAATGCCAAGGCACTTCTATGGGCTAGGCTTATAAAGGCTCCAGGGCCAGTAAGATAGCAATGGGTCTATAGTTAGAGAATTCGGTAGAGTTGCCACCTTTGTTTAGAGGGATAATATAAGAAATTTTCCTGCTTAAGAGAATATAGTGTTCTGAGACAGAGCAGGTGATCAGGATTCTGACAGAGTAGGCAACAGTGTCGGCTGATATTTTTAGGAATTCTGTGGTGAGGCTGTCAGCAGCAAGGGTTATGGGTTTAAGTTTGGAGAGTAGTTTTTTATGGTAAGAGTTTTAATAGATTTAAAGGAAAGAGAGTTACTGGTATTACACAAAGTGCGTGGAATATTTGGAGGAGTATCCAGGTTGGAAAGTGATTGAATAGAATTTGTAAAAAAAATGTTGAACTGTGTTGCAGTTGTTGGAGGTTGGTGCGGTGGGGGTAGAAGAATGTCCAGGGTGGAGAAGTTTGTTAATGGCGAATCAGAATTTTTGGGATTGTTATGCTTCAGTTGTTGTAATACAGTACAGCAGTTTTTTTTTTTTTTTTTGTCTATTTTGATTTGAGACTTGGCTTTATTCCTAAGTTGTTTGTATTGATAGGGTAACGTAACTTGATTTTTGGTGGAATGCCAGATTGCCCAGACTTTGTCTCTTTACTTGAGAAGAATTTTAGTATATTTTGTTAACCAAGGTGCATAGTTTGATCTAATTCTAGCTGTTCTACAAGGGGCTCATCCGTTAAGTCTATCAAGGAAGGTTATGTCGAACTATTGAACAGCAATATCAAGAGGAAACGTTTTGAGTGGTGCCCGGTTGCAGAGTTTAAGAGCAAAATAAATATTTGGGCATTAAAGTTTTTTTTATTGTGAATCTGGCAGAAGAAGGATTTCCTAGGGGGTTAAGATGTTGTCTTAGTAAGTAGGTAGGGAGATGGTCGCTAATACTATCGGGGAGGCAACCTGATTAGAAGGCTAGTAAGGGTTTATTGGACAGAATCCAATCCAGGATTGATTGCATTTTGGTTGCTTTATCTGTTCTTGTTATAGTTTGAATAACCTGGGAAAAAACGTGTAGGCTGATGAAGTTAGAGGGATTACGAGAGTTGTAAGAGTACCAATCGGTGTTGAAGTTACCCATTATGATGTGTTAAGGTTATTGGTGGAAGGGATATATCTGGCAATTAGATTTTTATTGTGGTTAATACTGAGTTTACTAAATAGTATTTCAGCATTACTAAATTCTGGAGACTTTGGTTCTGTAAGTTCTAATTTTAAATTTTGTTTATATATTATGGCTACTCCAACTACTCGCTTGTTTTTTCTGTCACATCGATTTATATTATATCCTGGAGGGAGAATTTCATTGTTTTTAATTTCAAATTTTAGCCAGGTTTCAGTAAGAACTATGATATCATGGGAGTATATGGATAGTTAGGTGTGAATATTGTGGACCTTATTCACTATGTTAACTATGCTTCTTAAATTCATGTTGAATAGCAGGAGGTTGGAGCCTTTTGAGGAATCATTAGCTCGAGAACAGGGTGGTAAGGTAGGGGGAACATACCTCTGAACTGTACAGATTTTTGCAGAATATCCATATTTTTGACTCATATTTTTGGTCCGTTCTTCATAAAATTGTAGTTTTCTGGCAAATTAGTGGTGAATCATTAAAGACTGAAGTTAGAATATAATGACAGACATTTCAGTTTCAGACTTCATACCCTCCAGTAGATTCATGCTAATGCAAAATCTATTATTCTATCAACTTTCCAAGTTTATAAGAGCGATATTTAAAAGTTGTCCCTATTTTTGGGCCTTTGTCCCACTTTTGGTTATGGCTTTGTTCGGATTTCTTGCTCTAAGAAGTTGAGTGCGATGAAAAAGAAGAAAATGTGTCCAAGGAAGCCAAAGGTTTCCCAGTAGGAAATAAAGGTGATAAATGCTGCAAACAAACCAGGCATCCACCAAAGCTTTTAAAAGTATAATACTTTAATACACAGAGTGTGAAAGCGCTTATCCTGCATACTCTGTGTATTAAAGTTTTATACTTTACAGCCTTGCTGGATGCCTGGTTTGTTTGTTTGCAGCAAGTTGAGAGGGATGAGTGGGAATAGGTTGCTGATATCTGGGCCAGGATTAGGAAGGACATCACCACATTGTTTTAGCAGAGAAGTGAGGCATAATACTGGTTTGGTGATCTTAGTTAGGAGTTTGTTTTATACAAGAAAAGTTCGAGATTTGGAATGGGACTGAATGCATTTGAAAGGGAAATAATCTATATGTGTAGTGTTATATAGGTTACAAGCAATATTGTAGTCAGCATGGAAAGCTTGGTGGGGCTGAGGATTTGTTGTGGTGGGGTAGGCGGAGGAGTTGTGCAGGTAAATTTGATGTGAGGTTATGTGGTTGAAACGCAAGAGGAGGAAAAAGCTTATAGAGTGTAGTGATATAATTTTTAGGTGCGAGATATGAGGAGAGGAAGACATTGTATAGTAAGAGAGTGAAGTGGTGTGGGACAGGGAGAATGAAAGGTGAAAGGAATGTAGAAGGTGGATAAAAGACTGACAGAAGTATAAGGAGCAGGTAATATGCAGATTCAGGAAGGGAGAAAGTGTGGGTTTGGTATTAGATGGGTGTAAGTAATAGGGGGAGGTCTATATTATAATACCGAAAATCCTTTTAAGCGAACACGAAAACACTGACACGTATTGCGCAAACCACGATTATGTCGAATGTATTAAACTGCAAAATTCAAAAAGTCGAAGTGTCATGGTTGGTCCATCTGCGGTAAAGCTCCATAAGGTAAGTGTGCGATAGTTACGGACCTTAGGGTTAGGGTGCGTGTTAAGGTAAGTGCATAGATAGGTAGTGTATGTAAGGTTTAGTATAGGGTTAGAATTAGGGTTTTGTTAAATGCATGTGTGTGTGGATTAATTGTTTTGTTTTGGTATATCGCTAGGGTTTTGTTAAATGTATGTGTGTGGATTAAATGTTTTGTTTTGGTATATTGCTGCAGGGTAAGTGTGCGATAGTTACGGACCTTAGGGTTAGGGTACGGATTAAGGTAAGTGCATAGTAATGTATGTAAGGTTTAGTGTATGGTTAGAAGTAGGGTTTTGGTTAGTGTGTGTATGTGGTTTATTTATTTTGTTTGGGTAGGCAGTATGTAGTGGGAGGTGGAGTTGGCCGACTATGGGGATTCGACTTTTTGTATTTCACGGTTTAGTACGTTCGGCATATTCGCGTTTCGCGCAATACGTGTCGGTGTTTTCGTGTTCGCTTAAAGGGTTTTTCGCTATTATAATATAGACCCAGTAATAGGAGATAGAAGAACAAGAGCTGACATGGCAGGGGTGGAAAGGGAGTGAATTTAGATAGGTATTAAAGTGGGATGGAATAGGAAATAATATGTGAGTGGTAGAAAAGTACAGAGGAATAAAGAGAGGTAGGGATAGGCTATAGGTAGTAGTAAGGATAAGAGCAGCCAGTTGAATGTAGTAAGATGATACAATTGGAGTACATGTAGGTGTGTAGACTCTGATTTCAGGTTATGCAGTACACAAAGAGTTTGTTTTGTTAATCAGACAAGCCCCCATCCATATACGTGCTGCTTTTTACAAGGGTTAATAATTTGGAGCACTATTTAGCAAAGTAATTTATCAGAGTCAAACTGTTTGCCAGTGAAGACTGAGAGACTGGGGGAATCAAACTTATCACCAAAAAAGTATTTCATTAACACCTTATACCTTAAGCCTTTAAACACTCAAACACTATATTATAGGGTGTACAGTTTTACAGGTAACATCATTTAGAAGGTAATATCAGCCTGTTTTGATCATGGACTGAGAATAAATATAAAGAAATATGTTTGTATTCAGTGTGTTGCAGATATTTTGCTGATTAAATGAATTGTTTTGTTAGCAGCAGTTTAATGCCCACTGGGTTTTGAGGAATAGAGCATGGACATTTAAATGAATTATTTTACAATGATGCAGCATACAGGTTTTCTTAATTTAACTGACTAGCATACTTACATCTTACCGTAATTGTTTTGTCTTGTAGCAGCCGAGTAAATGACATAACTAAATGAAAATGATTGAGTTTATTTTTTTATTCTTTCACTTCCTCACAATGACACGTCTCTACGTTATGACAAAGGAAATTCCATCTGATAGAAATGCATTTCAGTCAACCTCATTTAGTCACACAGTCAGTTCTTGAACATGTCTAGAGCAGATATGGTACTGTTGCTTGTAAAACTGGTTTTATTAATAGAATTATGTTGTTGGAGTGTAGTAGTGACGGCAAATACGTTACAAGGCCACAATCATCAGGAAAACTTTGGATGCAAATGCAAAGAAGGTAAGATGGAATATTTTCATAATTTGTCTTAGCCTGTATTACAGACTGTAAGTATGTCTTCTAGACAGCAGAGAGCATTCACTAACTTTATGTTGCTTAGAACGTGGTGTAAGGACACAGTGATCAGTAAACCATTCAAATGATATAGGCATGTTAACTATCTGCAACCAATGAACTACATTTAAATCATGTTTTATGTTTTGCTTTATATTTATGGAAACAAAGATGCAGTATCGTCCTCATATGAAGTGAAGTAATCAAAATGTGATAGCCATGCAAATCACACAGCAGTCAAACCTCCTACTTGGGGGCTCTGCCTAGATGGGCTTTTGTATTATTATAACTGAATGTAGAATTTCTGTTTGTTCCTTCTTTTTTTTTTGTCTGTTTGTTTGATATGATTGATTTATGATTAAAAAAAAAATCAAAAAAATTTAAAAAAAAAAATGCAAAATTTTATCTTTTGAGTTAGTATGGATGGTAACAAATAGCAGTCTTTGGAGTGAATGTACAAATTACAGTTCTGCACACTTGTTTTGAAATGTGAGGTGGAAGCAAGGGAGACATATGAATGTGTGCGTGTGTGTGTGTGTGTGTGTGTGTGTGTGTGTGTGTGTGTGTGTGTGTGTGTGTGTGTGTGTGTGTGTGTGTGTGTGTGTGTGTATATATACAGGCAGCTATAGTACAAAAAAGAGATTTTTTTGTTTGTAAAAAGCTATTGTGAAACATAATTATTTACAGATCAAGTGGAACATATTTGTTACTAGTATGCATTTTAAGAGACTCAAATCATAAGATAGGCATATGTCTTTAATATGTCTTTAATTGACTGACAGCACTTTTGAATGCAACCCGTTCACACAATGTTAACATACAATGTGGTGAAACAGAAAGAAGATCAAAAGGTAATATAACTGCACCATAAATGCATATAATTGGAGAAACGGAGAGTCCCAGAGTGCTTGGAGAAGGACTTTTCATGTATGAGTGAGACTATGTGCATGTCCTGCAATGGACTGATGTCTTCACTATCTCTGCCTTGTGATTGCTGGGTGTCAGGATAAGTTATGGCCCCCCCATGAATCTGAAATGAACAAATAAATGAATGTAAATTAACATGTTTTCAGTCATGAAGTAACATGCTTGTTTACAATTCGGTGAGGAATACAAAAGCAAGTACTGCTGGTGTAAGGTTGGAATATAGACTAATGGATGTCAGCAGAGTGACGTTAGAACACAATGTGATCAGTTGGGTTTGATATGAATGCACAGGATGACGACAAGTTTTAAAATATGTAGGCCATAAAGGACAACGAGATAAGTTCTGTATAGTTGTTGCAATACTTCCAGATGCTTCTAGGTTTGCACCTTGCAAAGTACCTGTTAGAGTAGTAGTAGATGTATAATGCACCGTTCTGAGTGTCTCAGTGCCCTTAAAAAATGGGTATGTATATTTTATGTAAATCAATTTTAAAGATGCATTGTATTGTATTGACTTTTTGATGACAAATTCATCAATTGCTCAATCAAAGGTCATAGTACATTGTACAAATGTTAAACACTCATAGAATTCAATGAAATTCATCTCTCTCTCTCTTTCTCTACACACACACACACACACACACACACATATCTAAATCATCATAATTTATATATATATATATATATATATATATATATATATATATATATAAATATATATAAATACATATAAATATATATAAATATATATATATATATATATATATATATATATATATATATATAGAAAGAGAGAGAGAGATACACATATACACACACACATTGACACAGGTCTGTGTGATTTTGCTCACAAAGAAATCATCAGTTAGCATTAGTCTGAAAAAGGGAAAAGAGGAAAGCTTAAAAGATCACTTACTCATGGAATAAGCTAAACTTATATTTATAGTACTGATGATTATTAAGCAGATTTCCTTTCTATTTAGAGTCATAATACTAATGCTTTGAGCCATGTAGGTTAACACATGTTGTACATATCACACACAATAATGCAGACTACAGAAGGCTTTGTTAGTGACAAGGTAGTAGTAGAAAAAAAAATAGATGCTGGCACTGCATCCTGGTTCTTAATAAGAACACAAAGGAGGACAATTAGTTGTGATACAACTATACTGCAGGCACATGCTCTTGGTCTTAGTTATGCCGCCTTTGCTATCTTTTACGTCTCTATTTCTTTCTGTCAACCCCCCCTGTTATTCCTTTCTTTTTTTTCATATTAAAAAAGTGACATTTTCTACCCACAATAAAGCAAATTAATGCTCTTATATGAGACAGGAATACATTCATGTACAACCTTCTTCACATATTTTTACCAAACTTAAATGTTCTTGCAGTACAATTACAAAGAGTGTTTACTGACATTCTCGTAAAACACGCCTTTGTCTTTCCCATAATCCTTTAGAATGGCTACACTTAAAGGGCCAGCAGACTTTCCCTTGGTTAACGTTTACTCACAAACTGTCTCCTATTATCTTATACAGTAGCATTGTATAATCTTTTTGGACCATCAGCATCATCTAATACTGCCTTAATCATGGTTTCCAAATCTAATAATTGTTTGGAGCCTCAAATACTCAAAATATGCATCAAAAATATGGCTGCCTCTCCTTAATCTATTAGGTTACTCTCCTCCCCAGTCTTACTTTAGAGGCCACTTCGGACCCATCCTCATCTTGCAGTAGCTCTGCATGTCTGTAATGTAATTTCAGTCTGATCTGTTTCTCCTACTGTCCTTTGACTTTTCTCTCTAAGTCTATTTTTTTCCTAGTTCAGTGACCTCTCATCATCAACATTTTTATGCCTCTCTTATCCGACCCATGTTTTATATACACTCTTCCTTTCTACGCTGTGTTTTTTTAACTTTCTTAGTATGTTCTTCACATGCAATGTCCATTCTCTCAGATTTCCTTAGCTTCACATTTTCCTAATTTGTCTACCATTAAACCTTAATGCCTTGCCACTTTTCCTTTGCTTCTTGAATCAAATCCATAATTTTGTTTTCAGCCTTTGGACTATTTTGTTCGCTTTCTGTCACAGACAGCGATGGTGCTTTTATGTTTCTACTTTATAGTAAGTCTCTGCAGAACTGTTTTTAATCTAATGCTTTATTTCTAACAAAGCTGTAATATGCAGACACTGAAGCAATTGCTTACCTTTATTGTAATACTGAATTACATTGGGTATTTGGTGTTGTATATCATATATCAAAACAAACAGTCTGAATGGCATTTCAGATTAAAGTAATTGCTTAAAACAGTAGCTGTTCTGTGATATAAATTTTTTTTTTTGAGTGGTGGAGGTCACATGTCCAACATGGGCCTCCATAGCTAATTCTTTACCTGCCACTGTCTCCGTGTTTGTGTTCTTTCGTTTATTCTGCACTTCTTTATACTTTTTATGCATTTTTAACATATTTATACCATATTATTTATAATGTTCATCCCTTTCTCAAGTAAACATAGCAATATATCTGCAGTACATTGTTAATTTTCCCAAAATAAACTGAGCTGGAGCCAAAGGCCAATTATAACACAGACTACAAATCCATAGGAAAAAACCCTGCTCCCTACCCATATATCTAAATTCTTTTTAACAATTGCAAAGAATGTAATTGACATATAACTAAAGAAATTCTGTACCACTTTTGAATTAGGAACAGAGATGGATCTCTGGTTCTAAAACAGTGTGACATGTTCCTACTTTATAAGCATAAGAAATTCCTCTGCTGTTTTTAAATGAATTTATCAGTTCTAAGTTCAAAAGAAGGTGTAACTCTTCATTCATGAGAGCTTTATATGCTAAAAATATTTATTTATTTATTTATTTATTTATTTATTTAACATTTCTTGACCGGGAAAGTCCGACTAGGTTCCACAGATCCTGTTTTCAGCGGAGGCCCGGGGAGAAATGCTCCAGAAACATGTATTTAGAACATGCAAGACGACAGCAGAGGAATCTCTTATGCTTATAAAGTAGGAACATGTCACACTGTTTTAGAACCAGATATCCATCTCTGTTCCTAATTAAAAAGTGGTACAGAATTTCTTTAGTTATTTTACCTCTGAGATACCTATAACTAATGGACAACAAGCCCAGCTTTTTCAGTCTATATGAATTTGAAGTTTCATTGATCTCTGAGATTCTCTTGGTAAACAGTTATCTGTAAAGTCACAAAACTGTGCATCTGGTCATTACATTATGTCGTCTTCATTTGTAAAATTGTTTTATTTTGCATTTTTGGAGGCTGTTTCCCCATTGCTTTCCCCCTGAAAATGGACTCTGCTCAATTGGACAGCTACAGTTAAGAAACCATAACTAAAATAATAAAACAGATTGGCTGGGTTGCCACTTTTTTATCCTTCTGACATCAAGTAATGGAATTAATATGGTCGCAGTGGGTTACTGTAGCATTACAAACTGTTTGCAATGCAGGTTTAGCACACCCTTATGCAGAGGTACTTGGAAACAAAGCATTTAATGGAGATACCAATGTAAAGAGGAAATATGTCATTTTAGGTAATTAGGGAACAGAATCAGTGTGTAATGTATTTGTAGTTTTAAGCACAAGGTAATTTCTGGATCTGGATAAAGCAGGAAAGAAAGAGATTGTAAGCAGATCATCCAAACTGTAACAAAAAGGCAGAAGTCTGTGGATTATTAGTTTCTGTTTCCACATGATGTTCAACAGATATCTGTTTTTTGTGTTTAGAGGACCTTAACATGGTGTACAGTGGGAGGTGCAGACCATTAGATGAAGACTGTCCCTTCTCACTAACCATGTAACTTGTACACCAATCAGCTTCAAGTCCAGTATCAGACAGGTTAGAATTATTGGGCCACTGTGACTGGGATAGTCACTACTTCTGTATCCCTCCTGCCTAACCATTACAATCTGGTTTAATTACCATAGGCATGTAATAAAACATAAGAAAAAGAGAAGAGCTTGCTATAATGTTCATGAAACACTACCTAAATGCAATAGTTCTGAAGAGAATAACTTATTCAGTCTCTGAAAAAAGCATATTTAGATGGTATGCTTGGGTCCAACTGGAGTCAAACCATGAGCAGCGGGGGATTGAACCACCCATCAACCTAGTCCAGAGAGTTAAATTTAATTTAATTTAATTTACTTTATTTATTTATTTATTTATTTATGTTAACAATGTAAATGAACTAATCATCTTCAAAGAATTTTCAATGAGACCCAGGACTGCAACGACATGGGAAAATAAGGCATACATATGGACAATCAGTGTAATCAGTCAACCAGCATATTTTGAGAGTGGAAATAATCTAGAGTAAAACATGTTTCAGTTTTTTTTTTTTTTTGAATGAACAAAGCTAGTACATTACTCAACATCTGGCACAAACAGTTAACTTGCACAGCTTACCTCATCCTTAATACACAAAGTTGCTAAGTTCAACACCATCAAGCTTCCAAGTTCCAGTCAACAATAGCTACTCAGTCCGTTACTCTGAATTTCATTAGATAACTGTTTTGACAGTGCTCAAAAGTATGGGGTGCCCCTGAGCTTCCTGACCAGTTCCCCTATTTATGTAGAGGGTCACTGCAGATGAGTATCACTGTCAAATCTAGTAGCACCAAATAGTGGTGGTGGTGAGGAATAATATTTTTGCTTGGAAATGTTTGCATAGATATTTTATTACCCAAAGCAGACTTCAGAGAATTTTAATCAGGTTTGCAGCAAATGTTGGAGGTCTGATTGGAAACAGAGAAGTAATTAGGAATTCAGTCAGAAATTCTTGGAAGAAAATGGCTGTAAGTAAGGAAATTATTCATTTGAGCTGGGGTATAGGATCTGAATTATCTAGCCATCGTAACCTCGTATTAAATTTAGTGCTACTGATTGCCAAAATAAAAAAAATACTAGAAAATGGAAATCAAAATGTAAACTAAATGTGATGGAAGCAGCATATTGTAAAGGATATAAAATAATTGGAGGTGGAATCTTCAGAAAAGAGAAGGAACAACTTATATAGAATTAAATGGAATTGTGGGACTAATACATGCAGAATAATGTTCCAGAGAAAGACTGAGGTTTAAGGGAAGGCAGGAAGTGAGTGATTTATGTGATGTTGTAGTGAATGATAATTGTTAAAAAGGAAAAATGTGAGTATGTATAATGTATTACAATTCTAAAAAATCTTTATTATGGTTTGTTTTCTTTTCGCTTAATGCATATGTATGTATGTCATTGTTCAATATGTGAGTTTAATAAAGGTGTTTAATAAATGGTTGGCAGTACCCGCGGTGGTGGTGCTGCGGTAGCGTTGTCGCCTCACAGTAAGACGCTGTCCGGTTCGATTTTCAGCTAGACCGTCTTCTGCGTGGAGACATGCGTGAATGGGCGTACCTTCGTTGAAGGTTGTGCGTCAGGCCTGGCAAGCCGGTACGTAAAAATCAACTGCCAATCATTAGCAGATCGGAGTTCTGCTGTGACGACCCCTAACCGGGAAAAGCCGAAAGACACAAAATAAATGGTTGGCAGTCAGTCCAGCTGGATGCAGTACAAAAAACACACTTTTTATTTAGTCTTACTTTGCCCTTAGACTTTATCCACAATCTTCTCCTTTTCTGAACTAGCATATAGTAGTGACACAGGGAGAGATCCCATTCTTCCCCTGCCAATATTCTCAGTCTGGAGAGTGGCAGTTGCCTTTTAAAAATAAAGCAAATTTGTCCGTTGCCCCTCTCCATATCAAGACATTCAGTTTTCCAGATATGCTGGCAGTCTGCTTTCGGTACTCAATCTCTAATAGACTCTTCTGTGGGGATGTCTACTGTTTTAAGCAATGAAAGATGGCAGTTGGCATAGAGGTTAAAGTTGTGAGCTATAGTTCCTGTGGTACAAGGTTTGGTTCCCTCAGCCATTATTTGCCTTCTGTGTGATCTTGAGCAAATCACTTAACCAGACATGCTCCCAAGTCACCTCTGAAAAGGGACTGTAAGTCCGTTACACCTACCTGGTTAATTATTTATTATTACTAAAGCTCTAACCCTCCATAAACTAATTTTCCTTTGTAGAATGAATGGTTACTGTTTGGGTGGATTACCACCTTTTCCAATGCCAAAAGTGGGACATATTTTATGAAAACATGAAATTTTGTAGGATAAACCATACCTCCAAATAGTGCAAAGGAATGGACTTTACTTGGTTGCTAAAATAAAAGCTTACTTATATAGAATATGAGTTATTTCTCTTGTTTTGTGACATATTCAGTAAGTACTTCAGGAGTAATGAAGAGTACTTAGTCTAGATTCTGTTATAAACCACAACCATGGGTGTGACTAACATGTTAATAACATATATAGTGCATATAATGTATGTAGTATGTAATGCATAGACTCTTACAAACTGATTTCTGGCCCAACACCAAGTAGTTGAACTCATGTATCACATTTCTTCACTAGACAGTGACATTAACTTAATCTACACAACTGTTTGAAAATAACATTCCTTTCCACTCCTTACTCTTATTCCAGTGTAAGCTATGCAAATGTACTAGGTACTAATTCATTAATACAAGCATTGCTTTTCTTCTTCTTCACTTCACTGAGCTTTTGTTTTGTGTACAGTTTTGCTTCTCTAAGATCCAATTGTCATAATGGTTAAGGTTGTTGCCCCCCCCCCCCATGCATAAGGTACAAGGCTCGATTCAGACCTCTAGTGAATGTCTGTATGGAGCTTACATGTTCTCCCTGGGTCTCTGTGGAGTTCTAACCACCTCCCAAAAACATGTTGAGTGTCTCCACTTCAAAATCACCTACAAATGGAGTTGTGGTCAACAGTACAGACTGGACATGGTGCCTTGTATAGACCAAACATTTCAGGCATCGTCTGTGGTGTGTAGCGTCCTCAGGTGATTCAGTCATGTTGACTAACGGTGACAAATGCTGTTTGTGATTGATAAGTGACAAGCTCAGGCTTTTGGCACCCAGACTCCAGGATGATACAAAGGAAGAGAGTGCATTCAGGCAGCAGTTGCAGTACCTCCTAGGTAATATACAACAATAGGAATTGGTGTTGATAATGGGTGACCTGAATGTACATATCAGAAAAGAATACTAAGACTGCCTTGATCAGCATTGGTGGAGCAACAGAAATTAAAAATGAGAGGCCGCTCTAGACTTATGTCTGGCAAATGGCTTGATGGTGGCCAACACATGGCTCAGCAAGAGAGACAGTCACAACATCACATACAAGAGTGGGCAATGTGAAACTCAGGTAGACTTTCCCCTAGTAAGGAAAGGTTACAGGGACTGCAAAGTCAGACCTAGTAAAACAGTCAGCCCACAGCATAAACCACTAGTCGCCACAATCAGCTGTAAGCAGTGGTCAGAGAAGGCTATAATATCAACAGAGACCAGGCTAAAGACATGAGAAAGCCCACGAGTTCAAGGAATTACTCAGGGCTTTATTTCCTTAGGAAGAAGAGGAAACAGGTGGAGTTGAAGAAGAATGGCACCACCGCAAAACAGCATGAGGACTTCATAATACATATGTGGCCAAGACATGTATGTCAATAAAGTAGATAAGTAAGGTTTGTGGTAGAATGCAGAACTCCAGAAAGTCATCAAAAGAAAGAAGGAGTGCAGGAAAAAGTGGGGGCTAGAAAAGACTGACCAGCCTCAGAAGGAATAGTGCTTGACTAACAAAGCGGCTAAGAAGAGTTGCAATAACAAAGAACAAGGTATCAGAGGCTCTCTATCATTTCTTGGAAAGTGACTCAGTAGATGGCACAAAGAAATTCTATCAGGTTGAAAGACAAAGAAAGAAAACTAAAGACAATCAGGCACTCTTAATAAGGGATACCAGCAACAACCTGTTCACCACTCCACAGGACATCAAAGGCAGATAGAAGGAATACATACAGCAGCTTCTGAATGAAGAAAACCCCACAGAAGCTGTACTGTGAGAGGAAACAGCCTACAATGAGAGAAGAGGAGCCCACCATACAAGAAGTAAGAAGAGCACTAAAGAAATGAAGTCGGGGAAAGCAGCGAGGTCAGATGAGATCACAGCAGATACGATAAAGATGCTGGGTGAAATATGAGAGAAATGGCTCCATGAGGAACTCATAGCAGTACAGAGAGAAAGGCAGATTCCCAAATGACTAGAGAACAAAGGGGAAATTCACAACTTTGGGCAGTAAAGACTTCTGTCACACCACAAGAAAGTTCTGGAGAAGGTGATTCATAAACAAATAGGCACAGTATAAAACAGTAAGATGGGAGATGAGCAGTTCAGATTCAGATCAGGATGCAGCAGAACCAACCAGATGTTTGTAACAAGACAGATACTTGAGAAGAAGCTAGAGATAAGGAAAGAGTCCAACTGGGCATTCCTAAACTTGGATAAAGCATATGACAAGGTTCCAAGAAAGCTGATGTGGGCAGCCCGATGATGGTTTGAAGTCAGAATGCTGATAGAATTAGTGCAGATTATGTACAAGGACCCAATGACACAAGTATGAACAGTGTTCGGTCTCACAGAGGAGTTCCCAGTTGGAGTGGGTGTACACCAGGGTTCAGTTCATCCTGGTGATGGACTACAACAGCAATTAGGTTGGGTGGGACACATCAACAAAGTTGCTGTATGCAGGAAACATGCACTACAGGCAGACTCTGAGCAAGAACTTCAGAAAGGACAGCAGAATGGAATGAAAAACTGAAGGCACATGGGATGAAACTGAGTACAGATAAGACAGTGGTAACTGCAGCAAATGGGAAAAAATAAGAAGAAGCTGAAAATTGAGAGAAGGAAAAATAGTGTATCAGGTTAACAGCTTCAAGTATCTGGGAAGGTTGGTTGAGGAAAAAGGAAGTCTGAATGAGGTGGTCAAAGCTAGAATCAGAGGGACTGCAGCCAACTGGCATAGAGTGTCGGGGTAGTGCATGACAGAAGAATGCCAAAGAAGCTGAAATGAAAGGTGTACAAAACAGTGGTGTGAGCAGTACTACTGTATGGTACAGAAACCTGGGCAGCAAAGCCAGAGCAGATGAGGAAGCTAGAGGTGATGGAAATGAAGTGCCTGATATGGGTGGTAAGATGCACACTGTGGGGCAGACAAAGAAATGAGGACGTCAGAGCAGACGTCAAAGTGGCTCTAGTTGCAAAGATGGTCAAAGACAACAGATTACTGTAGTTCAGGCACATGTGTGGTAAAGCAGAAGACAATCTCGTCAAGTAGATTTGGGACAGACAGGAAAAAGGCAAGAAGAAATGAGGGAGTCCAACAAAGAGATGGATGGATTGTGTGAGAGAAGATCTGTGCCAGTCAGGTATGACTGTCAAAGAAGGTAGGAGAGTGACAGTGAATCAAGAGAGATGGTGACGGTTGACATGACACCATGACCCCATGGAGACAATGGGAAAAAACGAGGGTTGCTGATGATGATTTACTTCTCAAAGTTCATTACTTTCACATTGTATGACTGTGTTTAATAAAACTGTACATTTAATCAATGTATAACTGATTTTGTAGTCTGAATTTTTTGACTTACTGCCCTCTTGGTCCAGGTCATGGCTAAAAAGGATCTTTGCACCAGTTCACTTACCCAGTTAACAAACAGCATAAAAATAAATTATTAAAAATTGAGACACGATGTTTGCACTTTTCATTAATTATTCAGGAGAACCACTAGCACCAATACCTCTTCTGATATACGACTTGAGAAGAGGTACTATCTTGCTAAGTGGCTTTCTCTGGGTTACACAACCTGCAACTGGAGGTAATGTCCAAGATGTTTGGTTTACTGTCAGGCCCTGCATTTTTAAGTTCAGCCTTACAACATTAACATTTTCAGTGTTTTTATTTATTTATTTATTTATTTGCAGTTGGTTTACCAGGATAGTCCACTGGGCCAAAGTGAACCCGTTTTCAATGGAGTCCTGGGGAGAAAAGCTCCATAAACAATCAAGGTCACAATATGATGTAGATTATAAGCTTACATGTGTTATAAAATAGAGCAGACCAAAGACTGTTAACATTACTATATGTCATAGATTGAAAATATACAACTGGATTAGACAAGGACAAATATTACAAACAGTCTAGGTTAGTGTTAAATGAACAGGTAATACAGAATTTTAAAGGAATAATTACAAGATATATACAGGAACGTTAATACATGTTAGTAAACTTGTAGTGAGAGGTGTAGGCAAGAATTATATACATTTAGCAATTAATTAACAAGAATATATGAAAAGGAAGAATGCTATTGAAAAGAAGTGAAGATGAAAATTTGCAAGGTAACTTATGTAGGGTGGCAGTAGGAGCATTCCCATTGGGATACTAGATGTGAGTGAAGAGTTCTTTTGAAGATAGAGTAGCTAGGGGTAGTACGAATGGATGGTGGTAGGGAGTTCCAGAGTCGTGCTACACTAAATGATAGGAGGTGTTTGCCTGGGGGACGAGCTGGTTTGTATACTTCTAGAAGATTTTGGTTGTTAGACCTTAGCGCTCTGTCAGGTAGGTGCATTTTAAATGCAGCGGAAAGGGAGGTACAGAGTGAGGGGTTGAGAATGAGCTTGTGTGCTAGAGTGAGTTGGGTATAGATAAGCTGATTGGGTAGTTCTAGCCATTTTAGTTTGTGGAGAGAGGAACAGTGGTGAGTGGAGGACTTATGACTAGTGGTGAACTTGGCGATTTTGTTGTAGCAACAAGATAGTTGAGTTTTCAGAGAGGATTGTAGATTAGTTAGGAGTGGAGCTCCATAGAGAAGGGAGGGTATGAGAAAGGATGTAGAGAGGGTGAGTTTAGTGATGGGTGTAAGATAATGATTTTGTCGATAAAACATGCCTAGTTTTTGATGGTTTTTTTTTTTATATTTAGTTGTATGTGGGAGTTAAATTTAAGCTGATTGTCAATTTGGATACCAAGTAGCTTGGTCTCTGATACCAGTTCCAGGGTTGTGTTGTTATGACTAGTAATACAAAATGTGTTTTTGTTGAAAGGGGTGACTTTAGAGGGAGTAAATACCATTAATTTGGTTTTAGAAGCATTGAGTGCTAAGTGATTTTTTTCATCCATTGTTCAGTGGTTGAAAAAGCATCTTGAGTTAGCTTTAGAAGTGTGGGGATAGAAGTGGCTGAGCAAATAATGGTAGAGTCGTCTGCATATTGGATGATATTAGAGAAGGGGATAGAGTTGTGGAAGTCATTAATAAATATATTAAAGAGGAGGGGACCCAATATGGAACCTTGTAGAACTCCAGTTAGGGTATTAAGGAATGAGGAGGTGGCCTTTTTCCATTTTACTGCTTGATATCTGTTGGATAAGTAGCTGGAGAACCAGTTCAGAGAGGAAAGAGATAGTGTCAAAGGCCTTAGAGAGATCCAGTAAAAGGGTAGAAACAGTATGACCTGAGTCTCGGGCTTTGTTTACAGTTTCCAGGAAGGAGAGGAGGGATGTCATGGTGCTGTGGCCTGGTCTGAAACCATGTTGTGTTGGAGTTAATAGGTGGTTATCAATGAGATATGGTAGGAGTTGTAATTGGATACACTTTTCAAGGAGTTTAGAGATGGGAGACAGGATAGCGATGGGGCGGAAATTAGTGACATTGTTATTGTTACCTCCTTTATGCAGGGGTATGATAAAGGCCTTTTTCCAAATTAGGGGTACTGTGCTTTCTTGGATAGAGCGGTTTATTAAAATACTAATGGGGTAGGCAATTGCTTCGGCAGCTATGCTCAGGAATTGTGAAGGAATATTATCAGGAGCATTTGAACCTGGCTTCAGTTTTAGAAGGAGTTTTTTATGGTAGATATGGGTATGGGTTTTAAAGAGAAAGGTGGGGAGTGGGAGGGGGTATCTGGGGGTGGGAGTGATGAGGAGGGAGGGAGAGTGGAGTAAGAGGAGGAGGGTGTAGAGTTAGAAGATGGGAGAGGGGGTGCACTAGTGGTTGATGGTAGAGGGTAAGTAGACGGGGTGGGGGTAGATGGGAGAGAGCAGCGGTGTTAGAGAAGGATGAGGTTAATTTGGAAATAGAATCAATAAAAAAAGAGTTCAATTGAGTAGCCAAGTCTATATCGGAAGCATTTGGGTCTGGGGTGGGGGTGTCTGGTTTACTGGGATTTAGGAGAGTGGAGATGCCTTTCCAGAATTTCTGAGGGTTTGTTTTATTGTTGTTTTGGAGGGAGGAGAAGTAATTTGTCGATCAGTGATCATGAGCTTTTTTACTTTATTTCGTAGTGCTTTATATTCATTTTGGATGAGGGGGGGGTCCTATTTTTCTGGTAGTGTGTCCAGAGTTTGTCTCTGTGTCGCATTGTAGCAAGTGTATTTTTGGTAAGCCAAGGGGCAGTTTTGGTTTTTATTCTTTTTTGTTCTTGGGGGGGGCGTGGTAGTCTTGGGGGTTTAAGAAGGTTGTGTTGAAGTGGGCAACTGCATTATCTAGAGGAAGTGTTTTTAGGCTCTTCCAATTTATTGCTTTTAGAGAGTTAGAAAAAGCTGTTGGGTTAAAGTTTTTTTGGTTACGTGTAGTAATAAAGTTATGAGTACGATGAAGGGGTAAGGGGAGTCGGTGTGTAAAGGTGGGTAAGTGGTCACTAAGAGGATCGGGGAGAGTACCGCTGTCAGAGTAATAATGGGGGTGAGAGACTAAGATCCAGTCCAGGGTACTGCCGCTGGAGAGGTTTTTTGAGGGGCGGGTTACAGAGTTGATAAGCTGAGAGAAGTTGTAAAGGTTAATGTTAAGTGGGTTAGAGGGAGACTGAATGGAGGCTCAATTGATATTCATGTCTCCTAGGATTATTGTTTCATTGCTGATGTTGGTGGAGAGCCAGGAGAGAATGTCTTCAGGTGTAGAAATATTGTCTCCTGGGGGAATGTAGAGGAAGGCTATACGTATATGCTTGTGTTTGTTGATTTGGAGTAATGTTAGTAGTAATTCAGCGTTATTAAAGTGGGGAGTGGGTTTATTATAGGGAGTAACTGATAGTGAGGATAAGTATAGGAGAGCTACACCACCCCCTTTTTTATGAGATCTGTCTTTGCTAATGATAGAATAGTTGGGTGGGATTATTTCAGAGTCTTTTATATGAGGTTTTAACCATGTTTCAGAGATGGATAGGATGTCAGGTTTATTGTGTGTAAGCCAGGCATGCAGGTTTGGGATTTTGTTGACTATGCTTTGGGAGTTTAAAGAGGTAATTAGTATAGACTTGTTCATAGATGTTGAGGTTGGGGGACCTGGGTTAGGATGGACATCTCCAGATAATAGGGTGGTAATTAGATGTGGGATAGAGTTAGAGAGGTAATTGGAAAGTTTAGAGTATTCATTGGGCTCAATTATGATTCTGGAAGATTTGCTAGTTACTATGGGAGTAGAATGTCTATGTGAGGTAAGAAGTTTGTATGGAAAAAGTAGATTTTTTATGGGATATAGGTGTGGAGAAATTGGGGTGTATGAGTGTTGGAGAGATGAGGTAAGATGGTTAGTTATGTGGAAGGATTGTGAGTGGTAGATATTAGTGGGGTGGGTGAGGTAGGGAATAAAGGAAAACTGTAGAAGTAGTAGTAGTAAAAGGGAGATGAGTAGAGGTTTAGAAAGCATAATGAGATGAGGGTAAGGGTTGTTAAGTAGTTACTAAACAATTTCAGAATTCTAGAGTGATTGAATGTGTCGTGAAGCTGTTAGGTCTTTTATATTAGAGAAAGGAGTGGGAAGTAGAGTAATGTTTTAGTCTCAGACTTACAGTATAACCATTTTTGAATATGTTAAAAATTTTGCAAGGTATTCATTTGTATAGCCAAAACTTTATGGCTGTAGAGACTGAGTTTGATGGATGCTTTTGTGACTGCCAATGAGTGTAAAAAAAAACACTTTTTTGTTTGTGGTTCTTTAACAGGATATTTTCCTTTTTCTGTGGGTGCAGCTTCTTGTAGATCACTGCAGTAAAGGGTTTTGCTGGAATGAACCCCCCCATAAATGCACTGCTCTATATATACAGGCTTTTCCTTTGTTAATGTAGTATCAAATTCTGCCTCAGCTATTATTTTTTCAGATTTAGATGGAAGTCAAACTGATGACATTCACAATTATTATATAGAGCCTTTTTTTCAACCCAAAGCAGATTTAGTATTTGCAGGGCAAAACAGACAACTGAGTAAAATATTAAAACTTTCATTAAAGCTGATTACATCAAAGCTGATTACAGCCTCCTGAGGGATGGAATAAACAGTTTCACAGCCCCCTCCCCCTCTCTAGGAACTGGCACCAGTATCCAAAACTATATCAAATTACTATACAAACATTTATATAGATGCATGGAATCAGGGATACCTGACAGGACTAAATCATCCTCAACAAGGAAGAGTAAACCTGTCTGGTGGACATCTGCAAGAAATAAATTCTATAACAAAAGAAACAATTGCTGTCCAGGACCAAGAAGGAGCAGGTGCCCAATTGAAAGCAACCTGTCCTTAGCCTAAACAAGCAAATAAGAGCACTACTGAAATCCTACAAAGCAAACTTCAAGTCCAGATTGGTCGCATCTACTACAGACAATCATAAGGCCTTCTTTACGTATGTCTGTAATCTCAAAGGAAGCACCCAGATCTGTTGAGAACTGGTGGTCAAGGACATCACATATACAAATGCTGTAGATATAGTAAATTTGCTGGCTGACAGATTCAGCGAAAATTTCACCCCCATCAGTAAATCAAAACAGTCCCAGTACCTGCCCCCTTCCCCATGTCATCAATGCTCTCTCAAAGGCAAAAAATACAGCCTCCATGGGATCTGATAACATTCCAGGCTGCATCCTACATTAACTCAGGCAGGAACTTGCAACACCATTAGGTGCCCTATTCAACCAAAGCCTGAGTACTGGCTTTGTCCCAGATGAGTGGAGGACAGTTACTGTCATCCCTTTACACAATGGTGGAGTGTCCACCAATCTGGGAAATTATAGACCCATCAGCCTAACTAGACTGATCTACAAGGCCATGGAATAGATTATCATGGACCTCATTCCTTCACCCCGGGGAATCACATCAGTCGCCCTGCTAGAAAGGGGTCCAGGAAAATAAATAGTGTGGGAAGAAATAGCCAGGGAATTGTTATGGCTAGGCTTGTATAGGCCCTAGGGCCGATAGCCTAGTACCAACCTATGAACCTATTAACAAGGACATTGACAACCTCCAAATACTTAATCCCACACAGTTTGGCTCTGTCAAGGGGAGGTCATGTCTGTTAAATTTGGTTGATTTTTTGGAGACAATCACCAAAGCCTGGGAAGACAGTGCACATCACCTACCTTGACCTGGTCAAAGACTTCAACACTATTCCCCACTCAGGCATAATAGATAAACTGTATCAACTAGGCATCAATTTGTATATTACCAGAGGGGTAGCTAACTGGCTCACTGACAGAAACCACCTCGTCAAAATAGGGGAAGCCACCTCAAGCAGTAGACCCGTATCGAGTGGCATACCCCAGAGTTCGGTCTTGGGGCCTCTGTTATTTGGGATATAATTTTCTAAGGTGCATACCAAAACCAGTGGGCTATAGCTGACCATGTCTGCAGATGACTATAAGCTGAGCATTGTCATCAATGCCCCTAGTGATGTGAACATCCTCCAAGAAGATCTCACCCAGACAAATGACTGGTGCCAAAAACATGGCCTGGATACAAAAAAATGCATTATAATCTCCTTTGGGGAGAGTGATGTCCCCACAAATGATTACATTAATAAAAATATCCTAAGCACACAATCAGTTGTGAGGGATTTGGGCACCCAGATTTATAGCAACCTGACTTTTGATCACCATGTTGCTTCCATTGTATGGAAAGCTTTCTATGTGACCCACCCCTTAAGTAAGGGTATCTCATCCAGGGACAAGGAGGTCATAACATCCCTGTATTCTTCCCCTATATAGCCCATTATTTTGTACAATACCCCATTCGGCATGTACCTCACAAAGCACATGCTGCAGCTGGAGAGACCACAGAGATTCCTCATCAGCAGAATCCAGGGCCTCAAAAATCTACCATACACAGAGAGGCTAAAAGCCCTATCCCTCTACTCAGTTTCATACAAACTCCTCAGAGGTGACCTCTGTCTGGCATACAAGTTGATCTCGGATCCCGCCTTGATGGGACTGCTGCATATCCACAAGTCAAGCTCCACTCGAGTAACCCACATGGGTGGCCTCAACCTGATCTGTGACATCAGCAGGACTTGTTGGTGGGACAGATTTGTGTTGCAAAAACTCCCCATCTCTGGAATAGACTCCCTCTCCACATCAAGCAGAGTACCTCTTTACCCCTTTTTAAGCGCAACCTGGATAACTAGATGGAAAACAGAAAATACATCCCTGGGATTCCACCTATGTCCCTGCTGGACAGTGGCATCGGGTGCTGATCTGTCTATACATGGGCTAAACTCTTGGCTAGGCTTATATGGGCTCAGGGCCAATAGCCTAGTAACTTCCTATGACCCTATTAGTTTTACTCATGAACTAGTCCCATAAAAAGGCAATATGCTGAAAAGAAGTGATATAGTAACTCACCAAAGCTCTGCCACTACATTTCATGTGACAAATACAGTTTTGTAACTTGTAAATTCTTCACTGCTTTTGACCCCCAGGGGTACCTCATCATGAACCATTTAAGTTTTTCTATATATTGTATCCCATTCTTTGAAAGACTGAGAACATTGAATCTCCTAGTGGCCACATAAATAGAAGGTGCTCCAACTTACAGATACCTTCAATGATTAAGAGATAGTACATATTATCCATTGCAACAGACATCAGGCACACCTGAATAAACATTTTTGCAGGTTAACAATCTCAACACATCCACAGCATTGGAAATTGCACTCTTTCACACCCCTTGCAAGTTCTGTATTCTAGCTCTGAGACCACACAACCATGATGAAAGGGCAACACTTGATAATAAGTAATCCAGCTGGTTCCCCTTCTGTGTACTAGCACAATCTCAAGTTTGACAAGTAGATAGGCAAATTATACTGCTCAGTGATTGGGACTTGTGAGCATCTGCAGTATGCAAAATCTGCTACATTTGATGGGCAGGATCTCAGCACAGAGTCACTGATTAGGTCCACAATGCACTGTTAAGTTACTGACTGTAGATATCTAACACATATTTGTCAGTGGGACTCTAGACACGATGGTAGGCATCTGCTAGAATGAAGTTCAACCTACGTTAGCACCAATGTTTGAAATTTAAAATTACCGTTGGTTACCTGTATTTTCTTTTATTTAGTGAAGAGCTTCCAATTGCAATACAAGACACTCAGGATGAAATACTGGTTTGGGATACAGAAGGGATTAGAAAGGGGGCCTGGTCTTCTGGGAAGGAGGAAGAATTCACCCCAGGTAGGATCTGTAAAGGGGTTATTTATCAGACCTTCAGAGTTTTTTTTTCACAATTGTTTTTTGCCTTCACATCCTCTTATTTAACTCCTCAGGTCCATGTACCACACCCATATGTATATCTATACAGATATATATCTACTCTATCTCTATATATAGATATATATATATATATATATATATATATATATATATATATATATATATATAGATGGGAGCACTACAGAATCCTGAAAGCCCAAAATCCTGAAGACCAACATCCTGAAAGTTCAAAATCATGAAAACACACAGGATACCAACACTTATTATATTCCAGCACAAGTACATACAGAAACAAATAAAACACAAACCATATTACTCTTCTCCAAGTATAAGCAGGGGGGCAAGCCCCCTGCACCCCCCACTCTAGCTGCTACTTAAATATATCAACTCCAAGATTGCACTTAGTATACTGAAGTGCAATCTCGGAGTTGTTATATTACTGAAGTGCAATCTCGGAGTTGTTATATTTAAGTAGCAGGGGGTGGGGAGGTGCAGGGGGCTTGCCCCCCTGCATATAGTTGAAGGGTAATATGTTTCTGTATGTACTTGTGCTGGAATATAGCAAGTGTTGCTGTGTTTTCAGGATTTTGAACTTTCAGGATTTTGGTCTCAGGATTTTGGGCTTTCAGGATTCTGTAGCACTGCCATATAGATATACAGATATAGATATATACACCGGGAGCACCACACAAAATGGATTACATCATCAGTGCTTATATGTGCCTTCCCATGCATGATCATCTGACCTACTGTGTGCAGACCCCTTAATACAGATTGGAGAGTTGACCTGTACAATCCCTGGTTCAGAGTATGTGAATCTGATATCCTTCCCTGTAATTAGTAAAGAGGCTTTAGGTCACGTGACATGCTAACCCCTCCTTCCCAGGGAAACTGACTTCTTCTTATACCAGACTGCCTCTCCCATCTAGGTAAGTAGTAGCAGCAAAGACAGACAAACAGACAAACATTCACATTGGCCACATGCAACTCATCTGAAAACATATTACCACATTTGGGTGTTGTGTAGTTTAATGACTGGCACAACTACACACAGCCTAACAATTATGGCTGTTCATAGAGGAGAACAAAATCTTGCCAATTTGATGCACATACTGTAAAGAGAAAGTGAAAAGCAGAGACAGGGCATGTGTGAGAGAAAGTCTGCACATGTATAACCAGACAAATGCCACGTACATCACAGAACACGGTTAAAAAATAATAATTTATTTTGTTCAATGAGATATGCTATAATTACACTTTTTTAAAAATAGCCCTGATATATTTACCATGGTTAAACTTTATTAATTACTAATTTTCTTAAATTACCTTTTCTTTTCAGAATACCTGGTTAGCTAGATAACTTCTTTTGATGTGTGTGTGTGTGTGTGTGTGTGTGTGTGTGTGTGTGTGTGTGTGTGTGTGTGTGTGTGTGTGTGTGTGTGTGTGTGTGTGTGTGTGTGACACTATAGGAACAGTGCAGGCTTATTCACTTACTAATGTTCTTTCCTATTTTTATATCAACAAAGTAACTTGCTAAAAAGACAACAAACAAGATGGGGTCCGTGTAGTGATTCCAGAGGTAGGTGACACATGACCATGGAGAACATACATTCCATTATCATCAGCGTCATTCGTCTACATTGTTCACCCATTGTGATGACTTATTACAAATATTAAGGTACTTACATCTGGAATTTATTACAACTATCGAAAGCTGCAGCTGAATGACCAGGTACATATTCTGCAGTACGTGCAGCAGTTTTTGAAGTGCTGAAATTTGAGAGGTCAGTAACGGCAGAATGTACTTTGTAAGAACACGATGCAGTGATCTAACAAATTACTGCACTGTAGGTGTGTTGTGTTCCAGTCAAGGTTTAGGTGGCAGAGAGTACATTGGAGTCAACAGAATACCACATAGGGACTTTTTGCATGTCAATTAATATTCAAGAAAAATGGAACTGCATTGTAACAAGACCTTTTCTGCTAGTTAGTATGTAGGCAGCAACACTAATGAAAAAGGCGCACCGAAAAAGAAAAGCAAGATCAAATATGCGTAAGTACTTTTCTTAATGGAAAGTTTCATTTTTTGAAGATTTTTATCTTTCAATACACATTCGTCTTCAAAAGTACTAGATAAACAGTTGGTTATGTTCACAAAGGTGTCTGATGTCATATGTAATACAGAACAGTTATCTGTTAATTGTAGCATGAGCAGATTTCTAAATATTTGTGAGAATATGGCTGAACCCCACCACCACCACACACACACACACACACACATAACAGTAATATCCTTGTAAGCAGGCGTGGAAACATTTGTTGCTCTTCGAGGATTGTGATACAATCAATGAAAACACACATTTTTTTGGGGGGGGTGAATGACAGGAAGGAATTCTAGGAATACTAAAGTAGATTCAAAGAAAATATTGCAGAGAACTTTAAAGTCACAATAAACAGGCCATATCATCCAGAAAATAAACTCACAAAAATGTTCCTCTAAGTCATATTTTTGCATCTCTTTTTCTTAAAATAGCTGACGGTTCAACACAAATCATTATGATGAAAAATGTGATCATGGATCACAAAGAAGTTGGTAGAAATATACGTTGCTGTTCAGGTTCCCTATTATTATCATCAGATAGTGTGCTTTAGCTGAATGTATAGTGATCTCTAAATCTGAAGACTGTGGGTTCTAGTCCAAGGCAAGCACTGGGATCATACCTGAATATGAGGCATTTGAGTGCACCATAGCTGGATGAATTATGGATCAAGTATCCCATCATTTAGATGAGGCACTAAACAAAGGTCCTTTCTGTCAGCCTTGGTGCTGCTGGTGTCCCGATGGAACTGATGAAGATATCACCATGAAAAAAGAAAATAGGTTTATGTTTATTAAAATCATAAACATTTATACTTAACAAAGATAAGATATGCAAAACATTTATTCATTTAAATTAGAACACTAATCCAGTTAGACATATTTCAGGCTCAGCCTTGGAAATACATTCAAAAAGGTTGTTAAATGCATTTATATATCTATATATATATATCTTTTTTCCTCCAATAGTATTTTATTGTTTTACAATAGAGGTAACAAAACAGTAAATGCATGAAGTTACAAAGAGTTCAAGTACAGTAAAGACATAATATGAGAGTCATACATAGGCATTATATACCCTCCAAAATATAAACTATATACCTATATACAAATATATACATATGTATACATATGATGCTACTGTGAGCATTAAAGAAAGAGCCAACTTGTTCAAGTAAGAGCATATGTACCTAAACATAAACTGAGGGGACACATCAGATCCAAAATAGCACACTGTATCAGCACAAAATTAAATTAGTTAAGCAATTGTTCAATCTCCCTGAATGAGGTCGAAAATCGGTTTCCAAAATTTTTGATAGTAAACTTGCTTATTGGGGTCATTTATAAATAATTTTTTGTGATGATATGTATTTGATTGCTAGATTCCTGAAACCATTCCAAGATAATTTGGTGTGATCCAACCAATCTTTGGTTATATAGAATTTCATAAGTAAACAAAGGGTAATGAACACATGAAATTTCAGTTTGGATAATTTTATATCTGTAATATGTAAGACCGCTAGTTCTCAAGATAGGGTTGACTTTTGATATCCCATTTTTTTTCTAATCTAACTTTGAGAGAGAGCCCCAAAGTTTATATGTGTGATTACATGACCACAGGATGTGTAGAAGATCCGTTTGAGGAAAGGGGCAGCAGGAACATGAGGGGGGAACATTCGGGTTAAATTTATTTAATATGCAGGGGTAAAATAAGAGTCATTATTAATGATTAGTTGTGTGTACACTAGCATTTTAGCATTTGGAAAGGGGAAAGTTTAATAGTGGATTCTTTAGCTCTAAGTTTTTGGTCTTCCCTAAGATCACTACTATCTTGATTCCAACAGTTAGAAAATAATAGTGTATTTTGAAATTTAGAGGCCGCCACCGATTTATAGATATTTGATATCATACTTTTCTTTTGGTTAGGATATTTATGAAATCTATTACCCTAGTTATATCGGTTTCGATATTCGGTTCATCAGCCACAATTGTTGTTATAAGTTCCCTGATTTGGCGTTAGATGATAGTGTATTTCTGACCCAGTTTTAGTTCATATCTCAGCATAGCGATTTCTTCTTATATCTATGTATATCCCATGCAGTGCATTCTTTGATTAGAGGATAATCCCAGAGATTGATCATTTGATTGTTTAGTCTGATGTTGGGGTTCATATGAATTGGTTGAAGAAAGGGAACGGCCCCATCCAGCTCCATATATTTTATAAGACTTTGAACATTTTTTAATCTTTGCTTTAAAATACTACTCACAGGAAGGCTATTTAAACTTATAGAAGTTAGGAAGGGGAGACTTTTGGGGTTAAACTTCTTGCTACTTACATGGTTGTGCCAAATCTTCACCCAGGGAGGGTGCCATGTATCTCCCTTCAAGTCAAATTTTGATATTAAAATAACTCTATTTGCACAGATAATCCAGTAATAGTCGAAAGTCTGGCAAACCTAATCCTCCTTTTTTTTGTCGGGTAACTTAAATTTTGATAACTTATTCTAACAGCTTTTGGGAACCAAATGAATTTGGCCACCTCTTTATTAATTTTTTTGGAAAAAAGTAATTGGGTATGACTAGGTATAAAGCATTAAACTGATACAGTAATTTAGGTAAGACGTTCATCCTGGCAATTGCTACTTTAGATAACAAGGACAGATTTAGTTGCTGCCACCTGTGAAGATCCTGTAAAATACCTGTCCATGTTTTTGTAAGGTTGTTGTGATATATGGTTAAGGAAGAATGCTCAAATTGTATTCCTAAGTACCCGAAAGAGTATTCTAATTTGAAAGGAGATTCAGATAATAAATATTCTTTATGGTGCAGTGGATTAATAGGGAAAATAAGTTGTCTTAATTAACCTCTTAATATCTGATATGGGGCATTCAAAGTATATATTTAAATCATCCCCATAAGCAGATAGACTTACTTTGACCTTCATAGTTTTAGGGATGGAGTGAAAAGTGGCTTGGGAACTATAAAGAAGCAGCGGTGTAGGTTAAACAGGAGGGGAGAGAGGGGGCAACCCTGTCTAGTACCATTAAGTATTCTAACGGGTTTGGGTAATATTTTAGTAATGTAGAGGTAAGTATATGATTTATTATACAGTGTTTCAATAATGTTAATGAATCCTTTGGGAATGTTGAATTGAGCCATAGTCGCAAATAAGAATTTCCAATTTACTCTGTCAAACGATTTGCAAGCATCAAGTACTAATCCATACCTCAGGTTCTTGACATTTTTACTGAGATGTAACGTAGCATCTAATGTTAGAGTATTGTCCCAAGTCGGCCTGTTTGACATAAAACCAGTTTGTGCAGGGGTAATTATATGTGCCATAACTTTTTTCAGTCTCTCAGTTAGGATTGAAGACAAAATTTTAATGTCTACATTAATTAGGGAAATTGGCCTATAATTATGTGGGTTTGACCTGTCCGGATTGTTTTTTAGGAATAAAGATTGTTTTGGAATTGTTTAAATAACAATTGGAGATGCCGTACTTCTTAATATAATTATAGACTTTCAACAGGATAGATGACAACATCTGGTTAAATGTTTTATAAAATTCTATGGTATATCCATCCAGATCTGGCACTTTACATTTGTTTAATTTCCCTATGACATCAATTATTTCTTGCTGATTAAAAGGAGTATTTAGGAGTTCTATGTGATTCTTTTTTAATTTAGGACATGTAATATTATTAAAATAGTCTATAATTTCTTTGGAAGATAGTTGTTCAGGCCATATAGTTCTGAATAGATCTGCTAAAATAGTTCTACTATTTGTGTATCTGTTTTATAAATTTTATCTTGATAGTGAAGTAATGAAATTCTAGCTGTTTCTTGTCTACTTGAAATAATTCTAGCCAATATTTTAGATGGGAATTGCACCCATTCTAAGTATTTAGCTATGCATCTAAACTCATACATGGGATAATTATGTTGGTATAGTTCATGCAGTTGCCTTTGGGTATGATTTATTAGACTTTCAGTCTCAGAGTTTGGTTTAAGTTTTTTTGTTCTAATTCCATCAATTCAGACACTAATTTATTTTCTTTTTTATAAACAATCTTTTAAAATATGTTGCTTTCTGAATAAGGAGCCCTCTCATCTGTGATTTGCAAGCTGCCCATCGTATATCGACTGGAATATTAGAACTCTCCATGTTCATATCCAAAAGGGACAAGATATCTGATATCTCTCAGACTACTTCGGATTTAAGTAATAGATTATTATTTAAGGACCAATTACAATTTCTGATCCGTTTTGTTAATTTATCAGGCAGACTTAATTTCAGGGCAATTTTTGAGTGATCTGAGAAATGCACTGGTTCCACAGAGTATTTAATATCCCCCTCTGTCAGAGTCTCGGAAATAAGAAAGAAATCTATCCTTGACCATGTGTTATGGTATTTAGAATAATATGTGTATAAACTTTTTCTCTCCTTTCCTTCCCCAAATAAGATAGGGTCTATCAAACTTAAATCAGCTATAAGTTTACTTAGGGCAGTTGAGGCCTGCAAGTTTTTTGATAGGGGGTTTTCCAGTCTTCACCTAATATGTATTCATGATCAGGGAATTTTCTTAGGATCTTGTGTATTTCTAAAATGAAATCTTGCTGTTTCTGACAAGGACCATAGACATTAAGAAATAGGGTTGGTTTTCTATTGGCTGTGTTTAGAGCTATGAAATAACACCATCTACCCCTTTCATCCAAGTGATGATCTGTGATTACTTGCTGAAAAGATTTTTTAATAATAATACCAACACCTCTAGAATTGGAATTATCCCCAGCCGCAAATATTGTTTTAATCCATTTTTTATTTAAAACATTTTTCCAATCCTCTCTAATTTATTTAACATTTGTTGACCGGGAATGTCTGACTAGGTTCCACAGAGCCTGTTTTCAGTGGAGACCCGGGGAGAAATGCTCCAGATGCATGTCTTTGGAATGTGGGAGGAAACTGGAGTACCCGGAGGAAACCCACGCGAACACAGGGAGAACATGCAAACTCCACACAGAAGGCACCCCAGCCGAGAATCGAACCGGAGAACCTCTTGCTGTGAGGTGTCAATGTTAACCACTGCACCACTGTGCCGCCCAATCATTTGCGTTTCTTGTAAAAAACATATATGTGCCTCTGATTTGTAAAATAGGTGCAATAACAGATTTTTCTTATTTTTATCTTGTAACCCCCTCACAATCCATGAATCAATAATCCACAATCCTAGGACTTAATCAGTGAAATATAAGCTGCAGTTAATGTGTTGTGATATTTATACTCATCAAGGCTCCAGAAGATTTTAATACATATAAGATATATAGCAATAGAGAAGAGGGGTACACCTAAAAGCATATTCCCATCAGTAGCATCACACTCTTTCAAACCTGAACCTGTGCCTATCCACCTGCCCCCACATATTTGAAAGAGTACAGGAAGATAAGGTTACAAATGCAAAACTTAATAAAAGCTTTTTAACTTGAGAAGTTGTGTAACCTATAAAAAACATTTTAAATACTTCTTCTAACAGCTTAACAATATGAGAACATATATACAATAACACTCCAATTCCTAGCGTCGTCATCCTTTACCATTCTCCATATACTCCTAAATGAACATAACTATATAGCCACAATGATAATTACTAAACATACAGTACCCATAACCCCCTGTTTTGACCACATTATATGAGTGATGTTACAGATTCAGGTAAGATAACTAGAAATAGATTCGTTAATATGAGTAAAACAGGGGGTTCTACTACACATGCAAGCCTAATACCCATTATATACAGAGTTCCTACTTATACATGTAACCAAGGACAACTCAGAGTGTTGGTGAGAGCAGTACAATAAATCATAACATATTATGACATATTAAAACCTCAACAGTTAGCATTTAAAAGGGCAGTGTATAATTTCCAGCCCCAACAGAATGTAGGTGCAAGATTAACGACAAGTAATAAGAACATTCACATAGTTTGGTATATTAACAAGTAATCAGAAAAATATAGGTAAATTGCAACTGCATTGAGGACGTATAATATCCTCAATATCATACACCCTGCATCCTGTGTTTGATTAACTTAACACATCTCTATCTATGCGGTTAATGAGGACAACTGTGACAATACTTCCTTGCATTGTCTACAATCTGATAACTTAATACATAAGCCTTATTTTTATAACCAAATAGTTTAAACAATCAAGACTGTAAGAAGTATATTATGTATGAGATAGTCTTGGACTGGATCAATGCCTATCCTCTTAGATTCACTTTCAGACCTTATATTTAACCAAAGGTCCGACAATTAAAAGCCATCTTTTTGACTCACAAGTAATATTTAGTCCTGGCTATCGTATCACAAACGTTAATGATCAAATGTAAGAGCATGCAAGGAGACATTTTATAACTACTTATCCCTTCTTATTGAGGATATTTACCCTCAATGTCAAACCACTTGTTGACATCACATTCAGAGCTTCACTCGTAGAACCTGGAAAGTATCGGAAGCCATGCTGTGTTACTTATACATCAGGGGAAGGTTAAGGTGCTAAAACAGGAAGTAGTAACATAAAATTTGCACCTACCACCCAACCAAAAGTAACAAATAAGTTCCTTAAATGGTCACTACCTGACTACCAAGCACTTCCAGTTAGGTAATCTTTAAACTTAAAATTTTATACCATGACAGGATTTTCTCAGCAGACCATAACTACTATAGATGATAGGCTTGTCCAATAAGACAAGCAATCAAGAGACAACATTTGTAAATCCATCGGGAAGTTGATGAGACTGGAGCTTTACCAAAGGCTTTCACAAAAGCGGCATTGGCTTTTTTGGGTGAGTCTACAGTATATTTAATATCCTTATGTACAAAAATCAACGTGTTAGGATATCTCATTTGAAACTTGATTTTATGTTTGATGAGATCCTCACAATAGATTGAAAGCTTCTGGCACTTCTCCTTAATGGCTAACGGAAGGTCTTGTGATAAAGTAATTTATGACTTTTCCATACAATTTGATTTTGTTTTTTAGCCACCGACAGCACTCTTTGGATGACTTGGAAATTTAGTAGTTTGACATAAATTTATCTAGGGGTATCAGTGTACTGTTTGGTGTATAGAGCCCTGTGTGCTCTTTCAATAACAATTCCACTGGTGTTCACTTCTGTTTGAAGGACCGATTTGAATATTTGTAAGGAAATCTCGGTTAACTGATTATGGTTATATGATTCTGGTACACCTCTCACCAAAATATTATTGCGCCTACTCCTAGCTTCCAGATCAGTAATCTTCTGTTGAATATCTAGAAAAGTGGTATTTTTGGCGCTCAGTTCCTCTTTCAGCAAGGATATCTGCAATTCGTTAGCTTTGGTACTCTTCTGTGCTATCCATGTGCACCATAATCTAGTTTATCTTGTTATCAAAGCTAGAAAGCTGCTCAGAAAACCCTTGCACTGCCAATTGGAGAGGTAATAAAGCTTCTTTAAGTTTTTCCATGCAAATATTTGAGTCCAGCTACTGCTTATCGCTATATTTGCTTAGATCAATCTGTTTTATCATTTTCTGTCTTTTGGGTATAGACTCCTTTTCTGGGGAGACTATTGCAGAAAGTTTGGTCTTGCTTGTTTGTATCTTCATATTTTCCAAATCTTTCGACATTTCTTTTCAGTATTGAGAACTCATTTTTGCTTTAGGCTAGTATTAATCTTGTTTCAGGCCTAGAGTTTACACGTGGTGAATAGCCTCCTGGTTATCCTTAGGCTTACATTTGCAGAAATTCTTCAAAATCAAGTTTAAAGTGCTTCAAATAAGTTTTATACGATCACAGGATGTATGTCCTTGTTGAAGATTTCTGTTTTGAAATGAAGAGGAGAGGCTAATTAATTGATTTTAATATTTTGGATAGGAGCCTCATGGAGAGGGTGCTCATAGGACATCCACCATCTTGGAATCCCATTTTATATATATATATATATATATATATATATATATATATATATATATAAACACATACACACAAACATATTTTATTTATTTATTGACATTTGATTACCAGGAAAGTCCAGCTGTAGTACCTCTTACATCTGTCTCTTGCAGGTGCTGCGAAGAGCACTTTTGGCTGACATCAAAGATTGAAACAATACTAATTTCATAAACTTTAATTGTACTTTGACTTAGGAATGGGGTCCATTCCTGTCATGGTATTAGAAACCCAAAAGACTTGGAGAAATTAAACCACTAAAAAGGAAGTTATGAAATGCAACAGACACAGGTTAATTACTATTCATGGTCATGAGACATTTATAGCCAGATATAAAACAATACAAATCTATCATCTAGTAAGTCATAATTAAAAAGAATTATATTTGCATCAGATACATTGAGTTACATACAATGCTAAGAGCCTGTTATTACCATAAAAGACAGAAAAGTTATTGATTTGGTATTATGTCCAAGGAAGCTGAGAGCTTTTAGTAAGTATGTTACATAGCATGATTGTGGCTTGCTGTAGAATTAGGAACTATGTTACACACCATGATTGTGTCTTGCTGTAGAATTAGTAACTATAAGAAACAGAAAAACTAGTAGGCTTAAAACTTTGTTGATGAGCTCAGTCACAATAATTTCCAAAACTCATCAAACCCAGGTAGTGCTCCAAAACAAGCTTTAATTTATCACAGACAAGCAATCCCCAGTAACAAAAAATCAGAAATACTTTACAATGTTAAACATATCAGCTTTCAGAAATAGTAACTATGTTACACAGCATGATTATGTCTTGCTGTAGAAGTAGCAACCGTCTTACATAGTTAATTACATCATGATGTAGAGCTCAGTCTATCCCATCTAACATATTTAATCTCTGATATGGAATTGAATTTGTACAAACCAGTAACTGAGTTAATGATTAGGAACATCTGTGTAGTAAGTGTTAAACAAAGGGGAGAAATACCTGGCTCCATGGTGTTGGAGATGGAGCTTTAACTGCAATACACGTGACTAGAGTTTAATGAATTGCTCCGGCACTGGAGGCACTAGTTAGGGATGGAGAGGAATGAAGAGGCATAATCCCTTCACCTCTCCTTGAGGGTGGGGGTGTCTGTCACAAACTGGCCGCACTGTTGGTGAGATTTCTCTGGTACAGACTGGGAGAAACGACTATATATGCCTGAGGACAGCAGGATTGCTTGATGGTAGTCTTCCTTGCAGAAATGAGAGAGGAGAGCACAGTCAGTGCATTCCATGCCTCTGCCTCTTGTGAGCTGTGCATGTGCAAAGGGGGCATGGGGCACCAAAACAAAAATCAAAAACACCCCTGATGGCTGATAAATGATTGCATCTCTCTTTCAGCCCTCATTTGCTGATGGGGAATGAATGAACTGATGGCCAAGAAAGGGGGGGGGGGCAGATAATGAAATAAGTTAGATTGGGCTGCAGAGTTTGTTTTGGTTAGGATTTTTATTAGGCTATGCCCCTTTGCCTGAAGGATATACACTCGTACTTTAAGAAGTTAGACTTTTTAAGTCTTTTTGAAATTCAGATGATGTGTCATGAGTTTTCTGTAGAAAGCTTGGAAGTGACTGGCACAGATTTGGTCACAGGAGTGAAAAACTGCAGTCGCTACAGCCAAGTACAGTCCATGACATATGTAAAGGTAAGTCGAGGTGGGACATTGAAAGAATGAGCCTAAGCCCTGATATATAGTTTTTATAAGGGAGTGTATGCCTGCTAGGAATGAAAACATCTGCAGTTTACCCAGTTTAAACACTAGGAAGCCATGGAGGAAATCAACTGACTCCCTACTTAAATGTCAGGACTTGCAATGCTTAGTCCCCCCCCCAAAAAAAAAGAGTGAAAAAACAGATGAAGAGCAAATATCAAACATTGCTTTTCTCCTTTGAGCTTGTTTTTTATAAGGGTGCAAGCCCCTGCACTCCCATATTTATATATATATCAACGCTCAGATCACCGTACCTCGGAGAAAAGGCAATATTTCAAGTAATGTCAGTCTGGAACTTAGTATATGTAATTCTGGATTTTATGACCTCCAGCCTCCACATTCTGGGGCTCAGCAAAGTGAATCTCAGAAACTCATATGGCTGGCATTCGGCTGTCTGTTGAACATGCAGCCATATTGGAGCCTGGGGCTATTATTGGCAAACCATATAGTTCAGGAAGTAGCAAAATACTTTCCATTGTCATCCTGGATACTGGCAAGGAAATAAGCGATGAAGTTTAGCCTTGAGTCCATCTGTATGGAGCAGGAAGTATAAATTCTAGTCAAGCCAGAGACCAAGGTATTTGAAGGATTTAGTTGTTTTAAGGGATTGGTAGCAGCTGTCCTTGATATGCCAGTGGGATGAACTGAAACTACCTTTTGCTTAGATATGAAAATCATACATTAGAGTTTAAGTGTTTTAGGAGTATTTTCATATATTTTAAGAAGTCAGATGCCATATGCAGGTGAGCTTTAATTTTTTTTTTTGTGGATGTGGGGAGAAGTCAAGTGTGTAAATTACCATGTTATCTGTATATCGTTATAAGGGGAGATGTGGACAGTCTGAGGGCAGTTTGTTTATAAACATTGAGAATAATAATGGAGAAATGGGGACACCTTTACTGAGTGTGGCGATATTTCAGAGAGTTGTCCCTGCTCCTACATAACCCCAGTCTAATCCTCTCCTACATTTATCTCACCAAATACACCCACCTCTCCTCCTGTGTTGACCACAACTGCCTCCTTAATGCCAAACTAATTTCTCCTCCACCTGCATGCTAAATGTCACTCTAACACTCTACTCCACCTCCCTATGGTTCGTTCTTCTTCTTTCAGCTTTTCCCAGTTAGGGGTCGCCACAGCAGAACTCCGGTCCACTAATTATTAGCAGTAGATTTTTATGGTGCTGAGGTGCCACTGATAAAAAAAACTTCTATCACACACCCCTAACTACTGAACCTTCTACCCCAAAAAATTCTGGGATACTAATAACCAAATTCTTCACCCTGGTAACCCCTCAACTCCCAACCCTTGCCCTAATAACACACCCCAAGAAACTGCACCCATCTTCAGTTCATACTTTACTGATACCATCAGCAAACTTATGCAAATTACTAAGCCTACCAGCCAATGACCACCCACCACCCCCTTCTACAAAACAGCCCATTCTCCCTAAAATCTATCCCAACCAGTTATATCAAAAGACTACTTTTCAAACTCAAACCATGCTCCCCCTCAGCTGATAACTTACCACCTCCCTTCCTAAAGGCACCCGCTAACTCCATTGCATAGCCAGTCTCCATTCTCATAAACTGCTTAATCACAGAATCCTCGGTCCCAACTCTTTGGAAAAAATTGCATACCATACCAATCCACAAAGACATAAATTCAGTATCTCTAGTTATCAACCTATTGCCATACTTCCTCCCCTCTGTAAAATCATTGAACACTGTATTCATAAACAAATCATGGCCTATCTCACTCAAGAAAACCTGATCAGTCCTACCCAGCATGGCTTCCGCCCCCACCACAGCACTTCTGCTGCACTAATTTATTTTACTAAGTCCATCAACCAGGCCAGAGACAATAATAAACTAGTGTCCTGTCTCTTTAGATCTCTCCAAAGTCTTTGACACTATCTCTCACTCCATCCTCCTCTCTCAACCACTCAACTCAATCTCTCCCCACCATAGGTTCATAGGTGTTTAGGTTCATAGGTTCATAGATTAGTACTAGGCTAACTGCCCTTGCGAGCCATTTTAAGCCTAGCCAATTATCCCTTGTGAGACTCAAACCCCGCACCTTGTGTTTGCAAGGCAAACACCTCAACCATTAGGCCACCCTCCCAACCATAAGCTAGTACTAGGCTAACTGCCCTTGCTAGCCATTTTAAGCCTAGCCAGTTATCCCCTGTGAGATTCAAACCCTGTACCTTGTGTTTGTAAGACAAACACCTTAACCATTAGGCCACCCTCCCTTAGCCATGCATCCCAAGTCTCTGACAAGTTCTGATACCCTTGATAAGTGTAAGCATGAGCCTAGGAGATGAACCATTTACAGGTTACCTGTTTACATTAGAGACATAGATGCCAAACCAGGGATGCATTTCTGGTTTTCCATTCAATTGTCCAAGTTGCACTTGAATTGGGTTAGGGAGGAACTCTGCTTCACATGGATGGGGAGCCTGTTCCATAGATGGGGTAGTCTCTGAGATACATACCTATCTCTCCAGCATGTTCTATTTATATCACAGGCAAGGTTTAAGTCATTAGACTGGGTAATTCTGCTACTGTTTGTTTTGTGGATATGCAGGAGGTCCATCAGAGTGGAGCCTGACAATGCCCTGTATGCCAGGCATAGCTCTCCCCTCAAAAGCCTGTAGGAGACAGATTATAGGGATAGGGCCTTGAGGCGGTCTGCATAGGACATATTACTTACACCCTGTATACTTTCAGTAAGGAACCTCTGTGGACATTCCAGTTGTTGGATATGCCTGGTTAGGTACATACCAAAGGGTGCATTGTACTCAGTGATAGGTCTGATGAATGCCAAGCACAGTGGAACAATGTCTTCCTTGGACTCAGATGCCATACCTTTGTTTATAAGTTGCACAACATAGAATCATTTCCTCACCTCCGTAGACACATGATGATTAGATTCTAGATTACTATGTATGTGTGTCCCTAAGTCCCTGACTACTGGGTCAACTCTAAGGGGTGTGTTGTCAATATGATAGTTACCATGGATGGATGACTTCCCAAAGGATACTGTTATGCATGTCTTCACATTTAATTTTAGTCCATGGCCCTGATGCCAGTTATCTGTCTGTGTCAGCCCCTCCTGGATAACATTTGTGTCAATGTGAGATTCAGTGACAGCTCTTCTTTGTAGAGGTGGACTCCCCAATTCTAACTTCCTGGCTCCTGTCTGTGAGCCAGTTGCCTCCCCACCAGGTCACATACGGGTTTGTATCTAACCTCTTGAGTTTGTCAACAATGCCCAAGAGGGTATTGTGTCAGGTGCCAGGTCAAGGTAGGCAGTGTGAATGGTTTTGCCCTCATCCATTGCTTTGGTGACCTTCTCAAAGAAGTCTAGCAGGATGAGTAGGCATGGTCTGCCCTTGACAAAAACCCAAATTGATTGGGTTCAGTGTCTGGAGGTTTACTATATCTCTAATGATCATTTCAATGGTAAGTCTTTCCACAGCTTTACATATAAGACTAGTGAGACTTATGGGTCTGTAGTTTCCAGGGTCTGTAGATGACCCACCTTTGTGCAGAAGGATGACTGTTGCGTTTCTCCATTCATAAGGCATGAAGCCTGTTTGGAGACTACAGTTAAATAGTAATTCCAGAAGCCCTGATAGGTCATGTTTCAGGCTATTTAGAAGGCATCCTGGGATATTGTCTGGGCCCATTGATGTAGTGTTCTTGGTCTTAGAGAGAGCATTAAGGACCTATTCCCTAGTGATAGTAGGGGGAGTTATACTTGATGACATTTCCTGAGGGAAGGTTGAGGGGGAGAGAGGAGCAAAGTTGGAGCTGAATTTATCAGCCAGGAGGTTTGCTATATCTTCTGGCTCAGTATAGATGGCTCCACTTACAATGAGCTCTGCACACAATTGTGTATTGCCTTTGATGGTGCGGACATAGCTAAAGAATGCTTTGTAGTTTTCCTTGGCCTAGGAGGCCAAACTTACCCCAAATTTGACTTTGGTAGACTTTATTTGTCCTCTGAGTTGTTTGTTTAGTTTGATGAGAGCGCTGTTATCCTTCTGGGTGCTGCACCTCCTAATTTTTGCCATGATTTTCTTCCTCCTGTTATACATCTGACTGATTTTGTGATTCCACCAGGGTGGCTTATTTTTTGAGTTAGTTCTGTACTTCTTCCTGGTGGGTACAGCTGCCTCAGTGCATCTATTAACATGTTTGTACAGGGTTTCTGTGAACAGTTCTGCATAGGCAGAAGTGTTCTCAGGGTTTATAAGGGCTTGAAATGTTGCCAGGTTCTCACTTAATAGTATGAGGTTAGCCTTAGAATAGCTCCTGAATATTCCCAGTTGAGCTGGGGGTCCAGGATTTATTTTTACTTCAAAGAGACCATTTTGTGGTCTGACCTTACCAGGGAAGGCATTACAGTAGGGGGTGTGCAGCACTCTCCCATATTAGTGAGGACCAGATCCAGTATGGTTGCACCCCTGGTTCATGTATTGACTATCAGGTCTAGGGAGTTTGTGTTTACAAAATCCAGGAATCGCTGTGCATGTACATTTGATGTCATATAGGATTCCCAGTTAATAGTGGGGTAATTAAAGTCACCCATGAATATGGTATTGGGTTGGATGGTTAGTGTTTCTAATAAGTTTAAATACATGGTGGGTTTCCTGGGTCATAGAGGGGGACCTATCGCTTGCAACTATCTCCAGGTTTAACTGCTACCTCACAGATAGACAGCAATATCTCAAATAGCTCTCTGTTCTATCCCCCTATCTCCCCATCAAAATGGACATCCCACAAGGCTCAGTTCTAGGCCCCGTTCTCTTTAATGTCTTTACTAACCAATTTTACTCTTCCTGTCCTCAGTCATCCCTCATACAGTATGCAAATGACTTCACAATCATCTCCACTGCTGATAACCTCTCTGACCTGCTCACCCTGACATAAACATCTTTTAACCTCACTGAAAAATGGATTTCTGACAACCAACACATACTCAGTCCTAAAAAGACTAAACTTCTTCTCTTCCTCCCTAAATCCCTCTACCATATTAAATCCACTTTCACCATCTCTTCCCTGAACAACACCACTATAACAGCCAATACCCACACCAAACTCCTTGGTGCAATCATAGACAACCAACTTACATTTGACCTACATGTACATCACTGTATCCAAAATAAAACACCAAAAGCTTGTCCTTCTATACAAAAATAAAAGATTTTTCGCACCCATCTCTAGAATTTCACTAGCCCATGTTTACCTTCTCCCTACACCTATTCTACAGCTCACAAATCTTAACTAAGCTACAGTCCTCACTACTAGCCAAACTCAAAACTGCCTACAACAAAGTAGCAAGATTTGTGGCTAATCCGCCATTAAAAAGTTTAGATTGCTATCAACCTGTGTTCCCAAATCACACAACTAGGTTTGAGCTTAGGGGCGTGCTATCAATATTACAATTTGCAGGGACTTCCTCTTTGCCAAAGGAGATAATAATGCATTTTTTCATTAATTGTAGTCTGTGCATTTGGCACCAATCATTTGTCTGTGTTAGCCCCTTTTGTAATATGTTAACACCATTTGGGGACTCATTGATTGCACCCAGTTTGCAATAATCAGTGAACTTGGCAAGCCACAGACCACCTACTTTCACGTGCACTTCTCAGAAATAGATTCCAAACAGTAGAGGGCTTAGCACAGATCCTTGTGGTATGCCACTGGTAACTGGTCTACTGGTAGAGGTGGAATCCCCAATACTGACAGTATGCATTCTGTCGGTCTGCCAGTTGACTACCCATCTAGTGGTGTATGGGTTAATCCCCATCTGGGAGAGTTTCTCAATGATACCTGATTGGTGGATTGTGTCAAAAGCCTTAGCTAAGTCAAGTTAGGCAGTATGTATTATTTTGCTTTCATCCAGGCCTTTGGTGACATTCTCAAAGAAGTCCAACAGGTTCAGTAAGCATGATTGACCCTTGACAAAGCCAAACTGGGTAGGGTCAAGAATTTGAAGGTCACCTATGTCCTAGTTGATAAGGTCCATGATGATTATCTCCATGGCCTTGCAGATAAGGCTTGTTAGGCTTACAGGTCTACAGTTTCCAGGGTCAGTTGATGGGCCTCCTTTGTGCAAGGGTATTACTGTTGCTGTTCTCTACTCTGCTGAAACAAAGACACACTCTCTGATTTGATTTACACACACACACACACACACACACACACACACACACACACACACGTGGGTAAGGCTGACATAGCTTACCCGCTTTGCCACCTCCATCCAGGCTATAGTGTAGACACACTACCATCAGAACACTCACAAAGACAGCTAATTTAAGGCTCTTACCAGGGCACACAATTGCTCTCAGTAAAAGTAATACTTTTACAAATGGTAATGTTTAACCAAGTGTCAAGACTTTCAGGAACATGGAGCCACAGTGCCACTAAATAAATGCAATTACTCTCAAAGATTAAATGTTTTGTAAAAGACCAGCCACAATGAAAGGCATAGATATATTTAATAATAAATATTAAAATAGAAAACATGGAAATACTGAATATCTATTTACAATAAACACTAGAGTTTCAAATCACAGGAAATATAAAAAAAACCTATACCGATGGAAAGACGCAGGCAGATACAGAAAAAAAACAACATTTAACTAATCTCCTATATTTTCCTAACTTACTCAAGAATTACTGTTTCCTACTTACTTGCTAAAGCAAGGCAAGATGAAGTTGGATGAGTGCCTTTTGTCAGATCTAATAAAGTGCTGAGTGTCTCTGTCACATCTCTCATTAGTATCTAAATACAATTGCAGTGCTGGCTACAGAATGACATCACATCTGGACACCTGACTCTGTGGTTCCCGCTCTAACCCCTTCAGTAGCAACTGAGCCAGGATTTGGCACAGATGTGTCACAATACACACACAGAACCTTTTGCTAAGCCTTAATACAGCATCTGGAAGCTATAAAGCAATTCCAACACTTCTACCCTTCCTGCAAAAAGGCTTTTCATACACATTATGTCTCAGACTGCATTCAGACCTGTAAGACAGAGTCTTTATGGCCTAAACCAAGTCATTTAATTTCAGGCTATTTTTTAAGGTTAGCTGGACTGAGCTTAACCCTTTCCATCCAGCATCCTCTGTTAAAATATATATGTCAGCAGTTACAACAATACAGCCTGACATACATGCATATTTCTTTTCTGTCCAGCAGGACTCACCGTTGATACATTTTAACACAAGTAGCCTTACAAACACATTTTTAACATAAATGTCTGTAAAAAATCTGTTTGATATTCAAATGGCATATAATTCCTTACAAGACTTCAGCTAGCTATGCTCACTATGTTCATAGGTTCATAGGTTCATCACATGAAGGGAAAAAACTTTTCTTCTTCCAAACTGTACTAAACCATTTGCCACATTTGCAGCAAGTAGTTGTTACAGATTGCAGTTAGCAGTTATTACAGTTTATACCACACATAGAGCTCTAGCGATCTTCAGTGTTTAAAAAATGTCTTTTCTGCATTTAAACTGTAACAAATTGCATGCTACATTTTCAAACTCTGGATAGGAGGGGGTTTTCCCTGAACTTCTATTTTCGTTTTATTAATATCAGACTCTACAGTTATTCTTTGCTGTAGTTTAGGCTACTTTATAAACATTTCATAATATAATTTCCTTATCACAGCTGTGTTACTAAAGTCTCATATCCATTATGTCATGCTGTGTTTATGAAACATCTACATATCCTGATTTCTGCCACTCTAAGGTCATGCTGTGTGTGATGTATTAATTGCTTATTATAGCCTTCTCAGGAAAATACTTCCATTGTTCAATGAGTTTATCCATAATCTTTCAAATATTATTATAAATGAAAAGACCTTAGCTCACTATTCCGTTAAAAGAATGTGAACAAGCACTCCTGATTAAATATTTTTTTTTCTTATTTCAAGAATTATGCTTATAGGTAATGGTGAGGTAATCGTCAGCATTTTTACCCCCACCTACACATATACAAAATGGGAGCTGCAAGCATGGGAGGGGGATGTTGGACAGAATACAAGGGAAATTTTTTTCCTTCTCTTTGAAGAGATTTGTTGTATGATGTATTTGTGTATCAGCTATTTTTTTTTTTACTCACTTCTAATGCTGACTTTAAACTCTTCTGTACCACTGGACTGGAAGCCTCATCCTTGGAGGTTCCCATGCTGCTATGGTGCCTTGATTTGACCCAGATAAATGAGGATAGGTCTCCATTCTGGAACAGCCTGCATGCAGGTTCACAGAGATACTGTCTGCTGCTTACCTCCAAGTGGAACAGGGCTAGGTGAGAGGTTTTTTTTTCCTTGGCCCTCCCCAGAATGATGATGTTATGTTTGTAGGCTGAGCAGGCAATAAAATGTGACCATTGAGGGTGCGTTCACTTCAGACTCTAAAGTAGCTATATTTCCTTTGTCATCATGCATGCCCAGACCAGTGACTATTTAGAGCCCTTGTCTCCATCTCAGCTTGATTTATCAACCCACATTGGTGTGAATCCTTGGTCCATAATTCCAGGATAGGCATGACCATCTTTCCTCCCAGCTGCATTGGACCCACTAATCAAATTCAGGTCATCTGGGACACATTCAAGGCTTTTTATCTGAGCAACACTAAAGTAGGAGTCATTAAGTACAGGAGAGGGGGACTGTGCTGTGACAGAGGATGTCTTGATATTTAGTGCAACCTTTCATCACACAGAATGCATTTTCTACAAGCAGTCATTGTTTTACATCTGAAGTGAGAGGGGAATAGTATGCTAACTTCCCTGTAGAGTCATTTAAGACTTGGCCAATATCCTGAAGTCAGAATCAAACCCTGTACTTTGTGTTTGGGAGATAAAGACCTTAACCATTATGCCAAACCCTCACACTGTAAAAGTGGACTTGTCTGGATGATACATTGAAAAATGAGAACAGGGCATTTTGCTGTCAACCAATCAGAGAATCCCCTCTGATGAGGTCCCACTCATGACTCCCTTTTGAAATGGAGGAAAGCACAATACTATGGGGAAATCATAAGGTGTACTGTAGTAAGATGTACTTGAAAAGATAGAGAAAATACATGTCTTAATTACAAAAGAATGAAAATCATAAGGCTGAAACTATGAGAAGAGGTTTGTCCTACAAATTTTCTCATGTTTTGCTGACATGCAAGCATCCCTCCCCTCAGATTGGGAGGGCTTTGCCTTCCACAGCCTCGTGTTTATTTATTCTGATTGTAAGGTCACAGCAGCCATTTTCTTTACTTTGAAGAAGTGGGATCTCAGAGTGAGAATAAATTAGATACAGTGTGAGTGGGAGAGTCCCTGCTCAGCATGTGTTTAGGTGGGGTTTGCTCGTCTACAAACATGTTCAGGCATTTATCAAAAGTGAATACTTATGTGTGCTGTATGCCCTAGATAGTCTAATTTTTCCATCATTCTGGAAGATTCCCTTCTGACTTACTTACACTGAAGCATGCAGCGTTTATTTCTAAAAGACCGACATGCTCAGATTCAAACCCTTAATATTATATTGTTTTTAAAGACTGAAGGAAACCAGAAAGGGTTCTTTTTTTAAATAAATAAAAAATCAATAGATATAGTAAAGCAATTCAGAGGAAGCTAGCAACTTACTAGCTCAGTTTCAGTTCAAGAATTCAAGAAAGTAAGAGAAGGACACGAAGCACTTCTCGTAGGGAGTGGCACCGATCCTAATTTTGCAGAATGTCCCAGGTTTTGCTTCATGTCTGCCTTCTCCCTCATAGAATTTTTGTGTTTGTCTGGTAAATCACTGAGGATTACAGTTAGTAAGTAATGACAGATACTCGAACGTCATATTTTTTTATTGCTCAGAAACTGCATTCTTATGAACAATTTGTTCTATTAACTTTTTTAAGTGACTATAAAAATGTTCTTAGTAAAAAACAACTATTATGGCAATTAAGGTTAGCTGCAAACTTCTCTCCAGGTTTAAATGACCATTTAACTACCCTGCCAATATTGAGAAAAAGAAGGACAGGTTTAATATTTGTATATAAAATTTATATATATCAATAAAGTTCTTAAGGTTATTTAGGGTACACACTCAATAAGGAATATGATGACTGAATTTCTTACTGTGAAGAACAAATTGTTGGATACAATTGTATTGCAACAATGTATTAACTATGTGTTTTTAAACTGTGTTTTTAATGTGTTTATACTTAATATTCATGAGCTGTGTTTTATATTCATGAACCAGGGATATTTTTGTTAAATCATTGGTGGAAGAATAGCATTGTTACCTCACAGCAAGAGGTTCTGCCGTTCGATTCTCAGCTTGGCTTGGGAGTGCCTTCTGTGTGGAGTCTGTATGTCCTCCCCGCGGTTGGGTAGCGTTCAAAAGACATGCATGTGTAAATGGGCGTTCCTTCGTTGAAGGTTGGGCGTCGAGCTGGCACCTCGGCTTTTCGTAAAAATCTACTGCCAATCATTAGCGGACCGGAGTTTCGCTATGGTGACCCCTTACCAGGAAAAAGCCGAAAGACAAACAACAGCAACAACATTGGTAGAAGAATGAACCAATTATTATTGAGTTTACATTATTTAAACTAAATTCTTGTGGTTTTGAAGTGTTCTGAGGAAGTCAACTGGTATTGACGAAAGCACTTAACTTTTTGTAATAAAATTATTACTGAGGACTCACAACACTTAGTGCTCTTTTTTTGGTTTTATAGTGGTTTACTTGAGCACTATTGCACCACTTATTTTGGTTTTATTAACTTTTTTAGGTGAATTAAAGTAATATTAAGTAATCGTCCCTGATGTTTGTACTTTAGCACCCCATTATTTTTGTATTAATTTCCAAAGTTGAGAGCTATGTATATAACTTATCCAATAGATCATTTGGAGCTTTTCTCCCCGGGCCTCTGCTGAAAATGGACCTGTATCCAGTCAGACTTTCCCAGTTAACAAATGTAAAATAAATAAAATAAAATAAATCATGAAAGGGGAAAAGAGGGCATGCCAAACGGTTCCTATCTGCCTTCAAAAACATTTTTTAGTTTCTGTGGCGCTTTTAAAAAGAACAAGGAAATTCCTCTGGCATTCCAGTTTTGTTAATGTCACTCATTAAATGATTAAACAGACGAAAATGCCGCTCTCTGATTCTGCTAGTAGAATTTTTTTACATGATCATTTGACTTTGTGGCATGCCATTCTATTTTTCCCCTTGCAAGAGCTGGCTGCATCTCTGACTTACCTAATGCCTGCATTAATTTGCAGTGAGCTTTGCAATAAATATTTGTGAATTATGAAAACAAAATAGTTTTCTTGACTTAAATGTGATAAAACTACTAATAAAAACAAAAATCATGCGCAAAGCCATGAGTGTTTATTACTTAATGCTTTTGTTCCTTAATCACAGAACTTAAGAGTATGAAGACATTCTGTGAGTAAAAAATGAAAGTGGCAGGTATACTACTTTCTTGGCTTAGTGTGTGTCTTTTATTGTCAGTAGCCTGTGAATCGTTGTCACGGTTGCATAATATTACTGCTTTTCTTCCCAGCTCTCATCTGAGGGCTTTGAATACAGAAAAAGAAAGCATAACAATAGCCTACAAAACTTCCCAAAAGTGAAATGGTACAAAGAAGTGAAATATGAAATTTGTTTTTCTTTTCTCCATAAAAGTTATATAATTATCTACATGTTGTTGTTTACTCCATTTTACTTTCATGACAGCCGTATTTACATTATATCAGTATAGCATGCAATAGTTTCTGAAAGGGCGGTGCTTTCACAGTACGAGTTTCATATCAACAAAGCATAAATACACAGGAAATGCGTACAATTGTTTATGTTAGGAAAACATAACATAAGGGATTTCTGCTTCAGTTTACAAGTAGTGTTGTAATAGCATTAAAACAAAAAGCATCGTCCATAGGTAGTTACTAAGAACGTCATGAGCACCGTTGGGGGGGAACTAGTCCAATTACCCAGTTGCCTCAAAGCACTGTCTGGTTAAATGAATTGCTACACAGTAGAAAAATACAGGTTGAAAGACTTAAATACTGTATCATTGACTACTGGAAATGGCTCAGAACCTTAATCCTTTGTATTAACTACCAAGCTCCATGAAAGAGTAATTTCACAGTACTGCTCTTTGCTGTTTTAGTAACATACATCTCTTCATGTATTAACATAGTGTAAGCATCAGATTTATACCAAATTGGTACTGTATATGTCTGATGTTACTGATTACTGTACCAATGTGCTATAAAATGGCACAACTCTATAGATTAAGGTCAGCAACTTGGGGAATATTGGTAGACATGATCATATGCTTATTAAATAAGCTTTATATTTTACAGACTTCTATGTGGTGACCCCTGCTTAGCTTACCAGGCTGTAAATGTTGTTGTCCTATTTGTATAACCAACACCCACTGCAGTGATCAAAACTTACATTGTAATGGGAAATAGGAAATACAACCCAGGGATCACTTCTGTGTCTCTGTTGGACAGTGGCACAGGAAAATAACTTTCTTGAATGGCGTAAGCTATGGAACCTTTCTAGCTAGGCTTACGTAGGCTCTTGGGCTGATAGCCTATTACCTACCTATGAACCTATGAACCTATGAACAGGCCTTACCTACTGCTGGGATCAAAAATTACATTGTAATATTAATGGGCCTTGCTGACAGGAAAGATACCCCCCCACACACACACACACACACTGGATCCCCTACATTATGCAATTATTATTGAAATAAACACGTTTGAGTATTCATGTAAGCTGCTTTTATTTATAGAAGAGTACAGTGACAACTGGATCCCACAGATGTTCAAAGTGGATGCCTAGCTGCTTTATAAAGTCTTATTTTTCTAATTAATATATAGACTACATGAATGGTTGAAAAATATATTCAGTAACATGAATATGTAATTTGCTAGACTTGAGCAGAACTAATAGTCAGAGTTCAAAGACTTTATTATAATAGAATTATTTGCATAATGGAAAAAGTTATCGTGTGTGAGCCTGTCCTTTTTTGCAGACTATTAAAGCTCTGCTCCTTTAATAGCATACATATATATATATATATATATATATATATATATATATATATATATATATATATATATATATATACCTCTCAAGTGTATCTCCTTATAAGGAACATTTCCAATTTCAACTCAAGTTCACACTTAGAAAGGATCTGTCACACATTCACTGTTAGGATTTTTTTTAACTGATTTCCATGCTAAATAATACTGAATAATATTAATTCATCAAAATAATGTTTTTTAAGTATAAGGTAGTTCATTTTAAACATCATGTGGGGCTCTTAGTTGAAGTTGTTACTAAGCTCTTTCTAAGTGTTCACAGGTTCATAGGTTGGTGCTAGGCTATTGGCCCGACGGCCTACACAAGCCTAGCCATAACAATTCCCTGGATATTTCTTCCCATAATATTTACTTCCCTGGACCCCTGTCTAGCAGGGCGACTGACGTTATCCCCGGGGTGAATTTCCTATCTCTCATCCAATCGTCAAGGTTCATTTTGAAGAGGGCCAAGGAGGTGCTCTTCTTGACTTGTATGGGCAGTCTATTCCAGAGTACGGGGAGTCTCTGGGTCAGGAACCTATCCCTCCAGCATGTTTTGTTCTTTGTGATGACAAGGTTTAGATCTCTGAAGCTTGTGGCTCTGAGGGACTGGGATTTCTTTAATTGGAGCATGTCCAACAGCATTTTGCCCATTTATTCCTCAATATGAGTAGTAATGTTCCACATTTTGGAAATGTAAGGTTTGGCTCTGGCTAACAAACTGCTTCCTGTGGTGAAGGGTACAGGGTTGGATTTATTTATTTAACATTTGTTTACCGATAAAGTCTGTCTTGGAACAAACCAATTTTCAGCAGAAGCCTGGGGAGAAATGCTCCATATGTATGTCTTCCATCTTCATTTGCCTACTGTGTAACTGTCAGCAAGTCACTTAACCAGTGAGCATTCCTTGACAGTCCATTGAAAAGATACACTTACGTCCAGTGAGCTTAGCCAGGTAACAAATGTTTTTTTTTGATACTTCAGTGTCATATGACAATACAGGGAACTGACTGTGCTTACTTATGGGTGCTTCACATTCTGCATGTCTTTATTTTCCTTTTTACGGAGATGTGAATGGGTTCCTTAAATTGCTACTGTACAGCAGTA